>NW_022196903.1:41424060-41424740 GCF_008632895.1 Mastomys coucha
GATCCCCTAAGCCATCTCCAGCAGGGCCTCTGTGCATGTCCGCGGATCCCCTAAGCCATCTCCAGCAGTCCCCAGGGACCTCAGATTGCCCTCCCCTCGCCCAGAGAGGGGTCCCACTGCTTTTCATAGCCCAATGCATGCCCAGTGCAATCAAAACTTCCACATTCTGCCTCCACCAGTGGCCTAAACCCTGGGGCAGACGCGGGCCACCTTTTAACCCAAGATATCTCCTCCATGTCCCTATGGAAATTTTATATTGTCTTCCTTTTTAATTTCTTTGTAACCATCTTAATCAACCTAGTGCTTGCCAGTATGTGCATGGGTATGGGGTCATCCACTGGATCCAGGACAAATATCAGAAGTCACACCGCTAAAGAATATTCTCCTTCCCAAAGCAACCATCAACTTCTTAACTGGGAGTGGGTTCCCATGATGCCCCACCCCTGCCATCCAGGCATCCATATTGTAGTACTTAATGGCACAATCCTGTGCAGGTCTTGAGCAGGTATCCACAACTATTGTGAGGGCATGAGTGCAAACACCTTGGCACATCCAGGAACAGATCTTTCTTAGCAGTCTTCCCTGATATCTGGCTCTTCAATTTCTTCCATCCCCACTCCCGAAACAAGGGGCCTCGATTGAAAAACCTCTCCCTCTCCCTCTCCCCCTCCCCCTCCCCC
>NW_022196903.1:41424889-41436492 GCF_008632895.1 Mastomys coucha
CCTCTCCCCCTCCCACTTCCTCCTCCCCTCTCCTCCCTCTCCCCTTCTCTCTCTCTGTAAACTGCGATGTAGATAACTGGCTGGCAGGAGTATAGTCAATATGAGCATTGAAAGGGAGGCAAGAAAGTAGACGTGGTTGAGTTTATGATGCTCGTTCTTGAGGAAAGAATTTTAGATATTTCAGTGCTATTTCCTGACTCTTATGTTTTGTTTGGGGGATGGTTAAATAAACACAGCCTCTGTAAGTGTCTTATTTCTTGGTACAATATTAATTTTATGAAAATGACACTCAGAAGCAAAATCCAATCTCCAAATATGATTGCTGTCTAGATAAAGTTTTTTTTGTTTTGTTTTGTTTGGTTTGGTTTTGAAATACAGTTTTAGATACAGGTGTGCTTACTATTAACCCTAAAACATGGAGCTAAGCCTCTCTAAAAATAGAGAATTTATTGGAAAAATCTCTGCCAAGCAAAGAAATACATTTTGAGAGTGTAGATTTCCTATTGCTAAAATAAGTTTTTCACTAAGAGACTTTGACTAAGGGACTTAGCATGCTGTTATTTGATACTTGGCATGATTTAATAGCAATGTAATAGTTAATACCAAAGGGCCTAGCTGTGTACCTGACCTAAAGTCATATGGAAAGTTATTTGTCACTCTGCAGCTACTGTACTCTTTCTAGCTATGATATGGGTTGTTGGTTTTTGCCACAATACCAGAATTAATCCTATTCTCAAGGAAGAACAGCAAGTGAATAAAACATGATTAGAAATATTCTAAAATGTAATTCCAAGAGCAAGTGTGTGTATGTGTGTTTGTGTGTGTGTATGTTTGTGTGTGTGTGTATATTTGTGTGTGTGTATATTTGTGTGTATGTATATTTGTGTGTGGGGGTATGTATGTTTGTGTGTTTGTGTATGTTTGTCTGTGTATTGTTTGTGTGTGTGTGTATTTGTGTGTGTGTATGTTTGTGTGTGTGTATGTTTGTGTGTGTGTGTTTGTGTGTGTGTATGTTTGTGTGTGTGTATGTTTGTGGGGGGGTGTATGTTTGTGTGTGTGTATGTTTGTGTGTGTATGTATGATTGTGTGTGTGTATGTATGTTTGTGTGTGTCTATGTATCCACATATTCACAGACTCAGATTGTGAAGTACCTGTGCTCAGGTGTGTGTGTACATGTAATGCCTGAAACTGGGTGTATTTCTCAATTGCTATCTTTGTTTTTTTTTTAATGTTTAATTTTGTTTAGTGTTTGTGCATATGAACACATACATACAGGCATGTATGTTTTCCTCATGTTTGACAGCAGGCCTATATCTGCTAAGTCGCCTTACTGCCTCCAACCATGTTTTCAAGATAATGTATCTTACTGAACCTGGAGATTACCAGTTCAGTTATATGACTGCCTAGCAAGCTTTGGGGATCTTTGTATCTCTGCCTCCAGAGTGTTGTGAATGAAAAGTATGTACTGCTAGGACTAGCTTTGTAGGTGCTGGGAACCAAATTTTAAGTCTTAATGCTCATACAATAAGCACCTTACCAAATGAGCCACCTCTCCAGCCCACAAAGCCAACTTTCAAAAGGAAGTGTCTTTTTTTTAAATGCACCTATTCATTTTATATCCCAATATCAGCCTCCATTTCCTCCTAGTACCTCCTCACAAAGATTCTCCCTCTTCATTGTAATTCCCCTTTCTACTTCTCTGAGAAAAAGGAGCCCCACTCTGGGTATCACCCCCACCTACCCAACCCCAAACATCAAGTCACTGTATGATCCTATCCCACTGAGGTCAGACAAGGCAGCCCATTTAAGGAAATGGGAACCAAAGACAGTCAATAGATTCAGGAACAGCCCCCTCTCCTGTTGTTGGGAGACTTACATGAAGACCAATCTGCACATCTGCTACATATGTGCAGTGGAGGTGGAGGTGGACATGTGGGTGCAGCCTTTGGTTGGTGGTTCAGTCTCTAGGAACTCTTCAAGGATCCAGGTTCATTGACTCTATTACTCTTCATGCAGACTCCCTGTCCTCTTCAGGTCCCTCTATCCTTTCCTTAATTCTTCCCTAAAACTCCCTGAGCTCCATCTAATGTATGGCTGTGGTTCTCAGCATCTCTTTCCATTGGCTTCTGGGTAGAACTTTTCAGAGGACAGTTATGCTAGGCTCTTGTCTGCAAGCATAATAGAGTATCATTCATAGTGTCAGGGATTGCCATGGGATGGGTCTCATTGGTTGGCCATTCTCTCTGTCTCTGTATCTGCATATCTGGTTGGCAGGACACATTTTCATTCAAAAGTATTGTGATTGGATTGCCTGACTATAAGAAGTGACCACTTCAGGATCTATAACCACCATTGCTAGGACTCTCAACTAGAGTTGCCTCCATAGACACCCTGGGCCTTCCCTCTCACAGGTCTCTGGCACATCCTAGCCATTCCCTGCCCCCCTCCCAGCTAATTTCCATTATCTCTCCCCTGCTCTCCCTATACCTCACCCCTATCCCCTCTCCTGCTCCTGTCCCCATCCCATAGCAGCTTTATTCATAGTAGCCAGAAACTAGAAACAACCAAAATGTCTGAACTGAAGAAAGGATAAAAAAAATGTGGTTCATTTGCACAATGAAATACTACTCAGCTACTAAGAACAGGGCATCATGAATTTTGCAGGCAAATGGATAGAACTAGAAAATATCATCTTGAGTGAGGTAACTAAGACTGAAAAGGACACACATGGTATGTATTCATTTATAAGGAACAGAATAACCATGCTATAATCCAGAGAGCCAAAACAGTCAAACAAGGAAGATCCAAGAGAAGATTTTTGAATCTTTCTCAGAAGTGGAAATAAAATAAATATCAGAAGTGGGTAGAGGGAGGGAACTGAGTGAGAGAGGAAACATTGTCTTGAATATCACATTTATCATTTATTTTTCATTGTTTAAATAAAAAGATGTATCTGGCTGGGCAGTGGTAGCACATACCTTTACTCCCAGCACTTGGGAGGCAGAGGCAGGCAGATTTCTGAGTTCCAGGCCAGTCTGGTCTACAGAGTCAGTTCCAGGACAACCAGTGCTACACAGAGAAACCCTGTCTTGAATATACATATATATGTATATATATTTGCATATATATATGGAAGAAGGAACTTTTTCTAAGTTAGTGTTATAACTATCAACAGATTTTTATATATGTAACCTTGCCCAACACCTTACAAGATTATGTTTTTGTTATTCCAAAAATAAAAACTTTCTCTTGTATTCTAGGCTGGTTTTTTTGTAATGCCTGCCACTTAAGACAGGAGTTTGAAAAGCAATCATACTCTAGATTGTAGACACTCAAATGAGTGGTACATCTGTCCTTTCCTTTGAAATAGCAGCTGCCTTCTACCATTTGTAATTCAGGGACTGAACTCATGTCCTTTGTTTGTAGCAGTCATCTTTAATCCTTCAGCCATTTTGTTGATCCATATATTGTTAATTAAGATAAGACATTTCGTGGAACCCAGAGATATACACATACAATGTTTTTTTCTTACAGCTCTTCAAATATGATTTATCTATTTACTTTTAATTAAAAATAGATTTTTTGATACAATATATTCTGATTGTAGTTTCCTTTTTCGCCACTCCTCCCAATTCCTCCTTAATTTCCTCTTCAAGCTAGACCCAAACCCTTCTGTCTCTACTTAGAAAACAAATGGCATCTAAGAAGAATAAAATAAAATATAAACTAACAAATTGAAATTGAACAAAATAACCAAACAAGATAAGGACTAAAAGAAAATACACAAAGAATTCATATTGACATAGAAACACACATGTTGGTTCCCATGAAACCCATAAAACAAAACAAAACAAAAAACTGGAAGCCATAATATATACAAAAAGAACATGTAAGGTAAAAATTTATTTTTAAATTATAAATATTTTACATTTTTTGAGATCTCACTCCAGTTTCACTTCCTGAACAGTCGTGACAGTTATATAAAACAAAATCAATGAAAATATTTCCTTGTGGATTGAAATATAATAACTTATATTTTCAAATTTGACTCATACTAATTTTAATAAGCATAATTTTTAGATAAGAAATGTATACAAATAGACTTTATTTGATCATATTTGTTATTTCAGTCTATACAGTTATTTTCCATATTCAATAAGTTTCTCCTATGTTTTTAAATTATCTTTAAGGTACTGTGCTATAAATGGGCAGATATATGGATAGACAAGCCATGCCACAACTCTACTTTTTGTCTTTGTTTATTGATTATTTTATTTATTTACATTTCAAATGTTATCCCCCTTCCCAGTTTCCCCTCTGCAAACCCACTATCCCATTCCATCTCCCCCTGCTTCTACGAGGGTGTTCTGCTACCCACCCACCAGCCAACCATTGGACTGAGCACAGAGTCCCCCAATGGAAGAGTTAGGGAAAGGCCTGAAGGAGCATGCCACAACTCTAAAGGAAAGGAATAAATTACCCAAAGGTATTGATCAGCTACCAATTAAATTCCAAATTCTATAACCACAAAGTGTTTGATTCTTTGACTTCATTCTATTATACAGTCACTCATTATCCATCTCTCCTTTATTTTACAAATGATCAAGTTGAACTTCAAAAAAATCAATAATCTCCCCAAGGAAGGATATTAGTGGTAGTGCAAGAATTCAGACCCTCAACTGATTAAAGCTGAGCATGTCACCTTAATCTACATATCTATGTTCATATCCCTCTCCTCCTGCCTCCCTTTATCTCTCTCCCTGTCCTTTCTCATGAACTCACACAATCATATGCTCTCAGTACCTTCTCCATCAGGCAAAGTGTTGTGAGAGCCATTCTAAGAAGAGGAAGGAAAAAATTCATATGAACAGGATTCTTCAGTCTTTGAAGATGGTCGGGTGTTGCCATGTGGCCTCAGGTCCTAAATAGAGTTTTAGTTTATTCATGTGATTTTGTGGCTACAGTCTTCTTAGACATTGTCCTCTCCCATCAAGAATTCTGCATCTGCAACTCAGCTTGGCAATGCCCTTCCAACTGGCTCTCCAGGCAAGTCCCTTAATACATCTACTTTCACCTAAGAATGTAAATGGTATTATAGAGTGAACTTTGCATTTCTCAGATGTTAACACTTTAGTGAGTCTTCTAGAATTAGCCATAGTCATAAACAAACCAGATATACACAAGAGTCTATGTTAGATAGGAAGAAAGGTGATTATCTAAGTGGCCAAATAGTTGTGACACAAAGAGTTGTTAAACCTTTGAATAACCATAGAATGTACTATCTCTGACCTGGTGGAATGATGCATACAAGAAAAGAGATGTCCAAGCTCCCCTAAACCCTGCAAACTGACAGATAATTCATAATTAAGATCCTAGCATTGTAGCAGCTGATCACCAAGCCTCTGTCAAAGCAGCTCTTATGCACACCATGCCTTCTTGCCTGCATGACTTTTCGTATAATGTGGCTCTATTTCTCTACTTTCTCCTATTTGTCCTTATTTAAAAGACTGATTATTTGGGAATAAAATAGTTCTTTAATCAGGAAACCATTTTCTAGAGAGAAAGTCATGGTCTAATAACAAATAGGTTCAGAGACAGAGCGGCCTCCTAGGAAGAGCCTTCCTGTCTCCCGCATCTTCTGTGATATGGACTGCCTGCCAGAACACATGTATAGATTTGCAGGTTTGATCTTTACCACAGTTGTTACATTCCTTCATTATACAGAATGGAAAGCCAACCATGTATTAGCACACTGAAGCAATGCCTCCTTACCGTAATAAACTTTAAATTGAATACTCATATCTTTTCTTTACTTTGGTGCTTGTTTTTATAGATATATCTTGTAATTGTTTGCTTGGAGATTCAGAAAGGAAACTCTAAACCTAGATTTTAACAACTGCAGACAATTGACCAAAGGCTGAGTTTAAGCACATAAATATTTTAAAAATCAAAGGCCAGCTTATTACAATGTTGTAGCTGTAATTCTTCTTTCAAGAAACACAAGCAAGCAAGTTGTACTGGTGTAATATGGTCATTTTTTTGTTAGCTACCTAGTCATGAAGTACATATTTAGCACTTTACAAGAAGGTTTATTTATTTTTATATTATTATTAATTAGTTATTATCTAAGATGTCAGTTTATATAATAATGAAAGACAGACAGACAGACAGACAGACAGACAGACAGAGAAGGCCATAGATTTGGGAGTGAGGAAAATGGGGAGGATCTGGGAGGACTGGGGGGAGGGAAAACCATAATCAATATATAGTATGAAAAAATGTATTAAATTTTTTAAAAAGCCATTAAGAAACAAACCTAAAACATATTAGCTTAAAATAAATAGAAAAGAAAAACATTACCATTAACTTAAAAAATCCAACAGAAACTTTATATGAGCTTATTTTACAGTCTGTTAGAATTTGACAATGTAAAAATTGAAAAATTAATTAAGCATATACAAGAAGATAATTCTTCTACATAGGCTTTGTGAACCCCCTACTGTAAGAACTGGCAATCTGAGGACAGAGCTGGTGCAGAAGTTAAAATACAGATGTGATGACGAGATGCAAATCTGCAAACATCTGCTGAAAGCCTCTCTCCTGGGAAATTATGACATCTGATAGCTATTTTACTTCTTTCACTGAAAATGAATCTCTCACAAGATAATCACTAACGTTCCTCTCTTCCATGTGCTCAAAGAAGCCCACAGGACCAAAATAGCAGCTCCCCTAAAAGCTACCACCCAGCATCTCTCACCCTGATCCTAACTGGGGTTCCTGCATTCATAAACTTGAGGTAGGGAAAGAGGTACAGCACGGACCTCTATAATTGGGTTTCATAAATTAATGTAACAATGTATTCCCATATTTTAAAAAACTCATTTGTCGGTATGGGGATCTAACTGCGAGAGTCACCCATGCTAGCCGAAGGTCTTATGGCTGAGACTTACCCTCATCTGAGGACTTCATTTCTCCTGGCCATGGGCATGTTCTTATGTTGCTGTGAAGGGCAGTGTTATTTCCACCCTGAGAGTCTTTCCAAAAACAAACTCTTAGTTTCCAAAGAATTCAACTCTTCAAAGGTATAAGCTAGTTTGTATTGCCTCATGCATAGTTTCCTATACATTAAAATATTCACAAAGCTACAAAGAAAATTAAGTTATTATTTTCTTTTTACTTTTACAGTCGCTTGCTGTTCCTGAGGACAGTTTACTCTCCCTAATGCAAACCTTTTCATCAGGAGATTATACTTGAGCTCTGTGATTACATCTTGGTCCTAATAGACATAAAATTATTTTTGTAAAAGAAATTATACTTAGTGTAAATATAGTAACCCATTTTAAATCCCCCCAGTTCCTGCAGTCTACTTGCCTAGACTCCTCAAAGGATTCTGAATGTCACAAGACAGTTCCTTTAAGTATAGCTTCACTATGAAAATTTAGACAGTTTAAATAAAACAAGGGAATTACTGCTTTTTAATAATAATTACAGACTACCATTATGAAGAAAATATTAAATTTACTTTCAATTCCAGGCTGGAAAGATGACTTTTACTTTGTACTTAATAATTGCTGCTTTTGCAGAGGAGCCAGCTTTGGATCCTAACAACCACATTGCAGCTAACAACCTTATGTAATTATAGTTCCAAAGTATCTGCCACCTTCTACTGGCCTCTGCTGGCACTCCATGCATATGTTACACAGATATGCATGTTATACGAGGGTAAACACTCATATACATAAAATATTGTTTAACTTACTTTCAGTAAAATCCATCTGTTGTCTATAAAAATTATTTTTAGATCTAAGATTAAATATAAAGAAACAGACTGACAAATAAGACTCGACGAATCAGGGATCTTATTGGCTATTAAACCTCAGTAATGATTTGAAAGATGCCAGTAATGATAAAGGAGAGATACAGATGCATCTGAATTCATTACCCAACACCTCAAGTCCTTCTTTGTAACACAAAGATGTGGGCTGGTTCAGATGTACTGTTTGAAGTCTAGAAGTGATGGATGTACGCCATTACTTCTACAAGGGAGCTGTTTTGGTATGAAATAACTCCCTTTGATACCTTGGTAATTATATAGATAGCCTAGCACTTCCTAATGGGCCATATCCCACAAACCAGTAAATTCCTCATTTTCTTGCTATACACAACCTAGACTGACAAGATATAGCCAACCAAAAAGGCCTACAAAGAACAAATGCATTATTTTTCTGCTAGGAACTACAGTCAAGTGGTCAAATTAACAAGTTGACAGGAGTTCTTTACTGGGTGGGTACTTTCTCAATCTCTCTCTTTCTCTTTCTCTTCCTCTTCCTCCCTACCTATCCCCTCGACCTTCCCTTCTCCCCTCTCTCCCTCCTTCCTTCCATTACCTTTCTCTTTCTCTGCCTCTCTACGTCCCTCCCTTCTGTTCTCTCTCTCTCTCATCTTCTGATCTTCCCAAGGGGAAGATCAAAACAAGCCACAAATCCTTTCTTGCTCGTGTCACATTCTGCCTTTACAAATGTGTCTGCAACGCCTCCATGTGGCACATATACAAATTGTCACAATTGACTGACAGTCTGTATCAGAAACCAGTGAAATGAACTTTCCTGTTTTATTGTTACTTTTGTTTTGCTTTGTTTGATTAGGAGTTTTACAGATTGAAGCCAGAGCTTAAGTCATGTCATAGGTGTTACGCATCAAGGTAATAGATTTTAAGTTCTCATTCAGACTTTGTGATTAGACACTTTTACCATCCAAGACACTAGAGATGATTTTTCTGCTTTAAATATCATATTGGAATGATTGACATGGCTAATAATATCAACATTTTTCTGTTTAACCTTAACATATTCACATTCTTTCTGCCATATATAGTACAGGAAGATACATTATGCAAATATGATAAATAACTGGAAATAAACTTTATATGCTTGGGAGAATTGACAATTTGTGCATGAGTCACAGAGCACAGAATTTTGAATGAATTTAGTAAATATTTTGTCTGATTTTCTTGTTCTTCCTATTTGGGGCCAAACATTCTAAATGATGTTTCTTAGACTCTTGGTCCACAGGAAGAAACAAAACCATTTTAGTTAAGGTTTCTATCACTGTGATAAAACATAATGACCAAAAGTGACTTTTGGAGTAAAGGTTTATTTTGCTTACAGTTCTATATCACAGTTTATCATCAAAAGAAGTTGGGATGGGAACTAAATGCCAGAACCCAGAGGTACAGACTGAAGCAGAAGCCATGGAGGAATCCACAGAGGAGTGCTGCTACTGCCTTAGTCATTCCTCCTTATTTGCTCTATCCGCTTTCTTCTCCAACTCAGTACCACCTGCCAAGGGTAGCACCATTAACACTGGGCTGGGTCCGCCCACTTCAATCAACTATGGAGAAAACACCCTTTGGGCTAGTCTTAAGAAAGCATTTTATCAGTTATGATTTCTTCTTCTCAAATGACTCAAGCTTGTGTAAAGTTGACAAAAACTAACTAGGACAAAAACCAAGTTGATCCCATGTTTATCTGTATCTAGTAACCTGCTAACAAACTGTTATAGTGTTTCTACATTGTGGGGAATATTTCCATGGATGCTGGGAATACGGAAGAAAATAGGGTTTCTGTTCTGATGCTGTCAACCTCTTTAAAAAGATCTATAGAAGGAACCAAATTCCATTGAAAGAATTGCAAAGGCTGGGGAGCTACAGGATCTTTACACAGTGCTTTTGATGGTGGTAATTTTCTTCTGTGGTTATTCAACAAACATAACTAGCAAACAAAAGGAGGCTGCATTATGGATTCCAGCTGCTGGCATTATGCTATACAACTTAGATTAATTTTCACTAGATTCTGGAATAAAATTAATCATCCAGCAATATAGAAAATCAATAAACTTCAAGCTGCTTTGAAAACACTAACATAAGAATGTTAATGCCTTGATAGTAAAGTGATTCAAAATGATAGATAATGACAAATATCTAGTCTCCTAGAACACATACGGGAAGCTTTGTGAATTCCTGCTGAAACTGACATGATTTTCTCCTTTGCATAATTTGATCCTTAAACAATAGGTTGAAATAAAAGGTTTTTTCCACTGTAGGCCATTCACTAATCTTTGAGAGCTGGGCAGATGGCTCAAAAAATACTTGATGCTCTTCCAGAGGACCCAAGTTTGGATCACAGCACCTACATAGGGCAATTCAAACTTCATCACCAGGGAATCCAACACTCCGTTTTTCTTTTCTTTGCAAATAATTGCACATACATAGTGTGTGTGCATGTACACACACATAAAGACACCCATAAAATTAAAATTATTTAAAAAGATATTTAATTAATCCATGGAGTACATGGTCATACTCAAAGAGCAGATAAACAATCTTCAGGTGAGCTCAACAAATGAGATTTTCCTCCATCAGCAGAATAGACAGCATATGCTGCAGGGGAGTCCCATGTAAAGTGGGTAGCTATGTTGGTATGATATGATGTATAAAACTATGTATGCCAAAGCTCAGCCTCAGCCTACTAGCATGCTCTCACAATAAGAACAACTATGATAAATGAAGACAAAATTATATTTGAAATTTATATCTCAGATTCACTTTTTGGGTATATTTGCTGAGTAGATGATGGTTAGAATTCTATGCTACACCTACACCTACACACACACACACACACACACACACACACACACACACACACACACTATACCATTATTCTAGCCAATAGATCTATATAAACATAGCTTCAAAGAACATAGATCAAAAGGAGCATAGGTAACTAGGAGTACAAAACAGACAGAATGGCTTGGAATTCTAATAGATTACCATCAATGTTACACCAAAGAAATGGCAAGCTCAGTATTTATAGAAAGCAATGGAGAACTTTGAAATAGACATTGACATTATGATCTTGCTCAAGCGCAAACATGAAAATGAGCTTTTGTGGAGGGGTATACATGTCCAGCTGCAGATCCACCTCCAGTTCCTAGAAAGATCCTAACTAGAGACAAAACTGAATCCCAGAGATACAATATTTAAATTTTTACCACAATAGGCACTGTAGCTACTCAGTGAACATTGAAATAATATCACTATATTGATAATGTGATGACATAGAAGTGTTTAAAGATGTGTGGGAAGGCAGAACAAAATGATGAAGGAAGAAAGAGGGGGGCAGAAGGAAGGAAGAGAGGAAGGAAAGAAAGAAGAAATAAGGAAGGAAAGGAAGGGAGGTGCATAGGAAGGGAGGGAGGGAGGGAGGAAAGGAGGGAGGGGGGATGGAAAGAGGGAAGGAAAAATAGCAGATATTTTGATTTTTTCTAGCCAGGTTGTCACTGGAATACTCCTAGTTTGAACATTGCTGATATTTAAGGTAGTAATAGAGAGTTACTTGTAAACATGAGGTCAGAGTTAGATACCTTTAGAGATCTCAAAAACACATTGCAAGGGCCATCAAGAGCCATGGAGCAGCAGCTCCTGTGCAGCCAGTGGCTGTAGCTGTGGTTGATTTGCTAAACTGATGTATGAAATGAATGAAACATTCTCAGTCTCTCTCTCTCTCTCTCTCTCTCTCTCTCTCTCTCTCTCTCTCTCTCTCTC
>NW_022196903.1:41436614-41459044 GCF_008632895.1 Mastomys coucha
ATATATATATATATATATATATATACACACACACACACATATGCATATAATCATATTTATACCCAATTTCTCAACCTAACTCCTTGCAGATCTCCACTCCTATTCCTCACCACCTCTCAAATTCTTGCCCTTCTCTTTCTTCTAATCCACTTGTGTTTAATGAACAAATGCAAGCTGTTTGGAAGTGGAAGCTTGGGCCTTTAAGATACAGTGCCTGACTAATACGGAAGTAGAGGCTCACAACCATCCATTGGACTGAGCACAGGTCCCCATTGAAGAAGCTAGAAAAATGACTAAAGGAGCTGAAGGGTTTTCAGCCCCTTAGGATGAACAACAATATAAACTAACTAGTACCCTCAGAGCTCCCAGGTTCTAAACCACCAACCAAGGAGTACACATGGTGGGACTCATGGCTCCAGCAGCATATGTATAGCAGAAGATGGCCTAGTTGGTCATCAATGGGAGGAGAGGCCCTTGGTCCTGTGAAGGTTCTATGCCCCAGTGTAGGGGAATGGCAGGGCCAAGAAGTGGGAGAGGGTGGGTTGGTGAGCAGGGAGAGTAGGGAAGGAACAGGGTTTGTTTTTTGTTTCGTTTGTTTGTTTGTTTGTTTTTTTTCTCAGGGAAACCAGGAGAGGAGATATCATTTGAAATGTAAATAAAGAAAATATCTAATAAAAATAGACGAAATGAAGAGAGGAGAGCACATTGTGCTTTGCTCGTGTTTCTTCTCTTTTCTGGGATCAAAATGGCAGTGGAGATGAGAAGTGCATACAGTGCATTTGAGCAGCAAGCAAGCAGAGAGGCCGCCCTAAGTAGACTGAAGACAGCTACTCTCCTCTCTGGAGTGACAGAGGGCTATTAACAGTGGCAGACACTTGGAAGGTTGGCCTAGTGCTACTCTAAAGACTTACCATATACAGGAAGTTCCACTACCTGGAAAGGAGGTCAAGAAGGCATTTACTAAAAGTACAAGCAGAGCCCTTCTGACTCTGTCTGTTCCCTGGGGCATGGCTGTTTTGAGGCAGTCAAATGCTACACTAGCAGTACTGAGCGGAGCAGCAGTGGGGCTAAGCAGTCTGGGAGAGTCTTTTCATTTGCAGGACTGTCAGCCCAAGCTTCAAGATAAACCAGAGGAGTTAGCACATGCATGTCTTCATGGAGTCCCCTGCATAGGTCATTTCATTAACAAGTCCCAAGACCTTGCAACGTTTGGGCTTGTCAAGGTTTAGTAGAAATAGCAGAAACTTCACTGCAGTCAGGTGACTTCCAGTGGCACCTGGCTACTGCTTTCAGTGAATCTCTCTTTAACCTTCCTTTGTACCTTAGCTTCAATAAGTGGCTAACATCTCCTGTTCTCTGACATCTTCCCCATTCAACTATGGAGCAAGAGACTTGTCTTGCTATGGAGTATTTCTGCAGGTACTTTGGACATTAGACTGTACCACCTTATACAGCTAGGACTCAACAGCTGCCATTCTAATGCCACAGTCAAACCTCCCACTGAGCAGGGTCCCCATAACCCTAGTGCCCCATTGGTCATACTGCATGGCCATCCCTTCATTCATGCTGAAACATCCTGGCACTTGCATACTGCACAATTAATTTTGTTTCAAGCCCATAACCAGGAGTATGCCTTATTACTAAATTTTACTCCTCTTGATATTTTTAAACTTTTCTGGTTTTACATTGGATTCCCTGATTGGCAAAGATGGAGTCATGGTATATCTTTTATTTCCTAGGGAAACAGAAGGACATCAAACTCAGAAAGTTGTATTGACCCTAAAAAGAAACATGGAAATGCCTATGTAAATTCAAGGGATTTAGTGAAAGAAAATGTTAACAGATTAATGAAATATTGGTATTTATTTATAATATGCCATTAAAAGACACTGAGGGGCTGGAAAGATGGCTTAGTAGGTAATGGCATTCACTGCTAAATATGACAAGCTGAGTTTGATGCCTGGGACTTATATGAAGTCATGAGAGAACTGACTCCTGTAAGTTGTCTTCTGACATTCATACCTGGGCAACATGTTCCCATAAGCCTGCACTTATACTCAAATAAACCTAATAAAAATACTGAGTAATGGCACTAGTTAAATATAGTATAAATTCTAGAGATTAAAGATTCCAGATTCTGTTGAACCAAGGGCACCACAGGTGAATCAGAACACCTAGGCAGTGTACTATGTGATTAATTATTAATATTTTAAGATTGAAGGTCATCCCCTCTCTGCTCAGTCCTCAGTGAAATGTCAGAGGTTTAACAGGGACATAAGTGGTTCATAGAACCCTACAGCTCTGGTGACTCAATTGAATCACTATATTAAAAAAAATGTAAAAATATATAAACAAAAGGCCATATTTAGTAGCTTTTCTTGACTATTTCTAATAACTAAATATGCCACCAGACCTGTTTGAATTTAATTATGCGTACAGTGTGCCCTTTTATGACCCAATAAATTAAATTTTCTAGTTTAAAACAAGGTAAGAATAGTTTTCTTAGGGATGTAACGGTAACTCTGTAGATAAAGTACTTACTATACAAGCCTAAGGGCCTGAGCTTAAAGCCCTGAATCTAGGTTAAAAAGCCAGACACAACTTCATCTACCTGTAACCTCAGCACTGGGTGCCCAATACAGGATGATATAATGATAAGTAGTTGGGAAATATCTCAGTACTTAGCCAGTTAGACAATCAATAAGATCCAGATCTAGCAAGAGACCTTACCTCAAAAAGATAGAGTGCTGGTGAGATGGCTCAGGAGGTGACAGCACTTTTTTCCAAGCCTGATGACTTTGGTTTACTTCCCAGAACCTACATAGTAGAAAGAACACACCACTTCCTACAAATTGTCTTATAACATCCACATATGTTCTCATATACTATGGAATTAGTCCTAAGAATGGCTCAGTCGTGGTATCATTGACTCAACTAGAGGAAAATATCTAAATTATGGAAGAGGAACATAATGATTGCAATATAGTAGTATTCAGTTTACTCAATGATAGAAGAGAATATAAATTTTCTATATTTTTTAATCAAAAGTAATATAAATATATTTCCATGTATTTGGGTCTACCCTATATATTCCTTGTATGAAATAATTCTTTTCCCTCAAAAGGGACTTTCTAGTTCATGATTTGGAACCATGTATCCTGCAGCCAGGTATGTGGGTAATCTGGCTTTTCTAGAAAGACTGATTGTTAGGGGATGCTCATTGAATTCAGAGGAGCCAACCATTGTTCCCAGAACTTTAGCTGGAGCCAGCAGTGAATGCTGCCTGAGATAACACACCTGAGGGGCTTTGTACCTAGTTCCAATACTTTAACTTGAATAAATCACATTTGAGGATAAAAACTCACAACAGTAGCTGAAGGGGAAAAAGAAGAAAGAGGGATGGTAATAAAAGGAAAGATGAGATAAATTATTTTTACATCCTTTCAGCTTTGGGGTCATATCGTATCTCTGATCTGTTATTTCTACTTCAGACTCAACTTCTGAAATACCTGAACCAACAAATTTTATCCTTGCTTAAGCTAATTTGAAGTATGTGTCTGTTTATTTTATTTATTTTGTTGCATAAAAGTCTAATGAAAGAGAAAGGGTAATGCATTAAATACAGAATCTATGGCTAAGAACATTGTTGCTCTTGCAGAAGACATGGTTTCAATTACCAGCATCCACATGGGTGGCTCACATCCATCTGTTAACTTCAGTTCCAGGGAATCTGACGGCTTCTTCTGGCTCCCATAGGCACTGTGCACAAAATGAATGGAAATATATGTAGGCAAAACACTCATGCATGTAAAATTAAAATACATTTTTCAAAAAGAAGAAATACCAAGTCTGGTACAGCTAACCCCTTCCACCACCAAACTGTCTTTTTCTTTATTCTGTATCCATTATCTGGCCCAGTCAACTAGCAAAGAATTGCTTTTAATGGGTAATACATGGAGATATTATATGCTTATAATCTTTACTGAGACTTTCAAGTTGATGAAATTTTAACAAAGAAGCTGTAAGTATGTCTACATGTTTTACTCTATGGTATGTAGCATTGTGTATCAGAGCACTAATATTTTTTGCTGTTAAGTCAACATATTCTATGCTATACCCCTATTTCCTTCCTATAGAATTGTTGAAATTCAACTCAATTAGCTATATTTTTCTTTCTATATTCTACATATTTTTTATCAGTCATTTTTCAGAATTAATTTTAAAACAGATTTATTCTATAAAATGTGTTTATTTTATAGAATAAACATAATATACTTATATAAACTGTTTACATTTGTGGAATATAATATATGGACAGAATATTGAATAAATGAGAATATTTAATGAACTACTGACAATTCTGACAACAGAATAATTAGAAAGAAGTTATAATATATATATATATCAAATATATACATAATATATGTATGTCTTCTTTTCAAACAACTTTTAAACAACAGGAAATTTTTTAAACAGCAACTTTTAAAAAATAAATAAAATATGCCACAAATATTAATTGGCTAGTTTTTTTCACTAAGTTTGATCTTCAAATATGTGAGCACTTGTGAAAATATTGGAATGCAAAGAAAAGAATTATTTTAGAATTAATTATTGGTGCTATAATTAATTTCTATTCCTAGTGGTGTTTCATGTTTGCTGTGAATCACAAGTTGAATGTCCCACAACGGCCCAGGTGTTGAACGTTTGACAGGCTGTGACCTATTGGGAAGTGGTGGACTCTTTAAGAATTGTGGCCTGGTGAGCAGGGGGAGGGGCTAGGGGCTAGGGGTTTTCAGATGGGAAACTAGGAAAGGGGATAACATTTGAAATGTAAATAAAGAAAATATCTAAAAAGAAAGAAAGAAAGAAGAAGAAAGAAAAAGAAAGAAAAAAGAAAGAAAGAAAGGAAAGAAAGAGAGAAAAGAAAGAAGGAAGGAAGGGAAGAAAAAAAAAAGGAAGAAAGAAAGAAAGAAAGAAAGAAGAAAGAAAGAAAGAGAGAGAGAGAAAAAAACCAAGAAATCAAGAAAGAAAGCAAGAAAGCAAGAAAGCAAGAAAGCAAGAAAGAAAGAAAGAAAGAAAGAGAGAGAGAAAGGAAATTGGGGGCATCCTCTTGTAGGAAACCCTGGAGCCCTGGCTCCTTTTTTCTCTCTGTTTTGCTTTCTATCAGGAGTTAAGCACATTCCTTTTCTATAGGCTCCCACTGACATGTTTGGCTTCTAAGTCCTTGAGAAATAAATTGCCCTGGTAGTGAGCTGGAACTTCTTCATAATCTGTGAATCAAAACAAAGTATTTCTACTTTATAAGTTGGCTATCTCAGGTTTTGTTACAATGCCAGAAACATTATTTTTTAACTGTCATTTAATCCAACATCCTGTAAGATAGATGGAAGAGAATAGAGTCTACAGAAGATAAGAGAGCCCAAGGATCCAACTGTATTCTTTGTGTGCAGATACATGAAGGGTAACAACATGAAAGAGGAAATCTTTTTATAAAAGAGATAATTAAGGTACTTTTAAGAGAAATACATGCTTTCATTCAGGAAAATTAATCCACTAGTAGAATTACATATTTAGTAAGGAGAATTTTCAAGTAATTTTAAGGTAGGAGTGGAAGAAAGGCAGAGAGGAAGAAAAAAAGAGACAGAGTATAAGAGAGGAGTAAAGGACCTGGAGCTCAGTCCAATGGTTGGCAGCGAGCATCCACCTCTGTATTTGTAAGGCCCTGTCAGGACCTCTCAGGAGACAGCTGTATCAGGATCCTTTCAGCAAGCATTTCTTGGCATCCACAATAGTGTCAGAGTTTGGTGACCATATATGAGATGAATCCCCAAAGGAGGAGTTAGAGAAAGGACTGAAGGAAATGAAGGGGTTTGCAACCCCATAGGAAGAACAACAATATCAACCAGACCACCCCACCCCCAGAGCTCCCAGTGACTAAGCCACAACCAAGGAGTACACATGGCCCCAGCTGCATATGTAGCAGAGGGTGGCCTTCTTAAGCATCAATGGGAGGAGAGGTTCTTGGTCCTGTGAAGGCTGGATAGATACCCCAGTGTAGGGGAATGGAGGATAGGGAGACAGGAGTGGGTGGGTGCATGGGGGAACAGCCTCATAGAAGCAGGATAGGGGGGTTCTGAGAGGGAGGAAACCTGGAAAGGGGATAACGTTTGAAATGTAAATAAAGATAATATCCAATTTAAAAAAACTAAAAATAAATTTAAAAAAGAGAGTGAGGAGTAGAGGGAGGGTGCTGTCCATGGGAGTCTGAGTTCACCTGCAATGCCCTTCATCCATCAGAATAATAACACACAGTTTCTTGTATCAGACTAGAGAAGAACCTGAGCTACCCTAGTGGGGAAGCAAAGCTTTCCACCAAATATGAGAAAAATTCCTTCTAGAGGTAGCAAGATCAGCAGTGTTATGCTAACTGTCCACATTCAACTCAAGAAACTGAGTGAGAAGAAATAGAGAACAGATTCTCAAATGCCAAATGACAAGTTGGAAGGGATTGCAAGGCTGAGCAGGTGTCATTAAAATGTTCCATTTGATGCTAGACCATTTTAAAGCCAGCAACCTACTCAGATCCAACATGTGAAACTCCCTAAATACTATTTTTGTGCTAGGCATAGAATTGGATTTAATGTCTGTGTACTGATTGACTGAATGACAAGGTAAATGGGAAAAATAGAAAGACATACCTTATTTTCTATGATTTTTCTTCCCACTGTCTCTGAAATGGCATTTCTTTAATGATGATTAATTTGAGGCTATTGTAGAAATGGCCCAAACAATCTGTTGGTGATTTGATCTGTAGAAGGCCTAGGTGTCATGGATAGAGACTAAGGCTCCAAGAAACTTATCTTTAGTGACATTTCATACTTTGAAGGCTTGATTGCTGCTATAAATCAGGGGTTGTGCATTATTATAGTTATTTTTTCTTATAAATACAGGTACTCAAAATTATCAAATGACTTTTTTTTGCCAAATTACAGTGCAAGTCTTCACAGGAAAGAATATATGCAGCATTTGCTTCCAAAATACTATTTTATTTATCTTTTCCTTCATGTTTATAAGGAGAAACATTTTTTCATAGCATTTTCAAAATTAAAATGCAGTCATTTATAAAGGAAAATAACACTTTGATCTTTCCTAAACTCTGAAAATGATTACTTACCAAGGTGAAGTTTTGCTAGCAAAAAATTTAATTAGTATATGTTATAAAAATATTTTAAATATGATTCTATGATTATATTCTACAATAACTTGTTAACTGATAAATCATACAATAGGATCAAATAATATTAACAAAACAAAATCATAAGTTTTCTAACATGTTTTTCAAGTGTTCTCTTAAAAGTCCATTTTAAAGACAATTTTTAAAGGGTTCTTCCCTTTTAAACAATAGATCCTATGTTCCTTGTGAGTAGAAAGAAGGTCTAACAATTATCTAAGACCTGACTACCAGGACAATGTCTGGAGTACTAATGTTCAAATTGACTTGGTAATGACCTTAAATGAAATTTCTAAACATACACACATACATACATACGTACATACACATGAACAAAACCAGTGAAATCTGAACAGATTCATATGTGTTTTGGGAGACAGGAGTGATACAAGTCAGGGGATTAATCACAACCTTAAATTCTACTTAGGCACAATGAATAATGTTAGCTCAGTGGTTTTGAGAAGGAAACAGGCATGGCATGTCTGAATATGGATGGGAATCTTGACATGGGACATGATTCTCCTGTCTTAAGTATCCTATCTGGGAATGGAGTATTCTAAGGAGAGCTGCACATACCCTTCATCAAGCCTCCACCAACTGTCACAAGGTTTCTTTCCACTAGCTCATGGATTTTAAATTTGACTATAGAAAAACAGCAGGAAACATGTAGGATGCCTTTGTGTGTGTGTAGAAGTCACTGGGCCAGACCATGCAAGTGGGGTTAAAGAAAAATACATTTTTTTAATAGCTTAAACCATTAAAAGCACCCAGTTGGGGAAAAAAATCATTAAGCTTATGGGTGGGAGAAAGCATGACATGAACAGGGCTGAGGCTTAGGGACAAAGTTACCCATGGTCACTTGCAAAGAACATAAAACCAGGACAGGCTCTTGCCTTAGATTAAATGAGTAGAAAATGTAGAAGATATCACCACTACAATTACATTGGAGACAAAGGAAATACAAGTACATATATATGACTTCACATTTTAAACCTAGGTTGGACAGAGAGAGTAGAACTCTCTCATGATTTCCAAATGGACCATAGTCTTTTATCCTTTACCTTTTATACCAACTGTCTCTAGTGCCTGGAATGTGGCACCTCTGTGTTTTGTCCTCATTGGACCTCTCTGAGATTTGCCTAATATTGACTAGTCTGGAAGAGTGGCTCTGTGAGTGTTCACCCCCACCATCTGTGAAGAGAGTGCTTGCATAGAATGTTAGAGTGGGATAACAAAGTTGTTCACCTGTAATCTGATTGACCTTTGCCTCATTTTCTGACATGTTAGTGTATTAATAAATATTTTAGAGAAGGGAAGGAAGGGGATAATGGAAATGGAGAAGGGAAGTAATTGTTTAACTCTATTCTATACAAGTATTCCTATGGATAAAGGTGATTTAAAAGAAAGAAAAGGCTCTTACTCCTTCTTCTCCACCTTGCCTCTTATCCCTTGTTCCCCCTCTGTCCCTATTCCCTTCCCCCTCTCTCCATGTGGTCATGGCCATCCCCTACTTCTCTACTCTCTCCTTCTCTCTGCCTTTCTCTGCCTCTGCTACCCTCTTAGCTCCCCTCCCCATGCCCTAAATAAATTCTATTCTGTATAAATAAATAAATAAATAAATAAATAAATAAATAAATAAATATTAAAAAAGAAAGGAAAATTAGAGAAGAAACAGCCTTCAATGATCTGTACTGGGAAACTAAACTGCAATATTTATCTCTGATTATTTTCCCATTTGTTTGTTTGTTTATCTATTTATTCACTTTACATCCTAATTGAAGCTCCCTTCTCCCAGTACCCTCCTTACCTGACCCCTTCCCTTCGCTCCCTCCCCTTCATCTCTGAGAAGGGGCAGCCTCCCCACCTCCCAGGGAACCAACCCACCCTGGCAATTCAACTCACCGCAGGACCATGTTCATCCTCTCCCACTGAGGCCAGACAAGACATCCCAATTAGAGGAGCAGGATACATAGGCAGGCAACACTTGCTTCATATGTTTGCAGTGAGAGGGTAGGTCCAGCCTTTGTATGTTCTTTGGCTGGTGGTTCAGTCTGGGATGCCCCATAGGTTCAGGTTATTTGACTCTGTTGGTCTTCTGTGAGTCTCTATCTTCTCTGGGTTCCTCAATCCTTCCCCCACCTCTTCCTTAACACTTCCTGAGCTCTGTCTAATGTTTGGTTGTAAGTCTCTGCATTTGTTTGGATCAGCTGCTTGGTGGAGCTTCTCAGAAAACAGTTATGCTAGGCTCCTGTCTGTAAATACAGGATGACAGTTACAAACAGCCTGAGGCTCCAAGGTAGTTGAAGAAGGAAGACAGGCCTGCAATGTGTCCGTATAGATCTTCTGAGGACAATTCAAGCAATCCCCCCAAGTGATAAGGGTTGCTACTGCATTCATTTATATCTGTCTCATGCAGGGCACTTGTGTATCCAGACCAGCAGTGACAAATATAGCTGTCAACAGTGTCTTCACATGTTGCATCATTGTGACAGGCTTTGACCAACAAAGAGGCATCAAGGTCTTACAGTGTGTTCCTGTGAATCCACTACCTATGCAGTCACAGTGATAATTGTTTCCTCCATCCACACATAGATCTCCATGGAGATGTGTCTAACTGGTGCATACATCAAAGTTCATAGTGGTCTCCAAGGAAGAAAGGTGCACAGTCATGGAAGTATGTCCCAGGAGCATCCTGACATTGGGCATCATGTAGACATGTCTGGGGATCCACATTCATCAATTTCCCACTCACAGTTCACACCAGAATACTCTTGATGACTGACACATGTGTGTCTTCTTAATTCACTAGATGTACAGCCTCATTCATGCAGGGGTCAAAAGCATATTCATCCACTTCCAAGTCACAGTCCCTGACTTGGTATCCAGACACACAGAAGCAGGATTAGCCACCGATTCCATCCTGGCAACACAGCCCAATTGTGGCAAGAGCTAGAAGCACACTCATTGTGATCTTACAGAACTTTCCAGCATATCTAACAGGCAGATACAGACAGGGTTCACAGAGTCTTTACGGTGGATGCTTCCAGGTTGGCAGGCGACCCTCCACAGGAATTAGTGGCAGCTTCACAGGTCATCCCACTGTACCCAGGAGGACATTGGCACAGGAAGCCCCTTTTTCCTGGGCTATTCACATGAATGGCAATTCCTTGGCAGGGACTGGAGAAGCAACAGTCTTTTAGATCTGCACAGTCTTTGTCCAAATTATTGGCTTTATCTAAGCAACAATTGTTGTCTTGTGGAAAACCCTTATGCATAGAATTGTTTTGGCAAAAATTTAAGAGAAATCTAATGTGGGACAAGTAGAACCATGTCACCAGACAAATACAGAGAAGGTTGAGTGGATTCAGTAACACTGATATTCTCATATCTGAGACTGGTAAACATTTCATCTGCTCCCAACCTAGTTCCTATCCTGAAGCACATGACCATGACATCCCAGATGAGGATTGTTACTGTTGGTCATGTAGCACAAAGCACAGAAATCTCCATGCTAATGAGATATCTAGACAGGCCGACCCCAAGTGTTTAGACAATAAGCTTTCCTCCCTGGACATTCCTTCCTGCAAAAGGGATTTAATCTCTGGTCCACCCTGAGTCAGTTGTATATACTCATTTTTCAAGATGAACAATGAATAAACATCTTAGACAAGCAGTGCTTGTCTCTCTCATCGAGAACCTAAGAGGGGTAGGGGGAATCTACCTCAGAAGACCCCTCTGCCCTCTGGATATGGATGCTCACCCCTTGAGCTAAGCTGGAGTTCCCCCTTGTAACTTTAAAAATAAAGCAGTCTGTTTAGTGATGATAGCTGAGGACACCTCTCCCTCCAATAAGATGGCACTTAGAGCTCTGGGTCCCTAGGGTCCTCTGAGAGCTCCAGGTTGATGAGAAAAAAAATTTTTGGTCAGTGACACATCAAACTTATAAATGGGGCTTTATGTGAACATTGAAGGCCTTCGAGAAGAAAGAATAGACAATGCTGGAACCCTCAGTGGTACCGATGAAAACAGCAGTCAAACAGCAGGGGAAAAAATAGCTTAGGTAGTACCTTGCCATTTCAAGAAGTAATCACTGAAAAAAAATGATTGAGATAATTTGTGGGGTCTGGTTTTAGATATAAAGACATAGGTGAGCACAAAAATAAAAAGACTGTGTTTAAAGACCTATATGTTATGGGATAGAGGTTTTGCTTAGTCATACACCCCTTGACTAGCACATATGAGGCTTTGGATTCTCTCTCCAGGACAAGAAAGTAGAAACTAAGGAATTTTGTGCAATCAATTTTTGAAGTTGTAAGACATGGCTATAATGTCCCTAGCCTAGCAAATCATTACCATCCCTTTCAAATTATTTGGAAAGATTTGAATGTGTGGAGAAAAATCTTGAAAGATAGAAAAAAAAAAAACCTTTGTGATATCCAGTGAAGCCTTGTAGTAGGTTTGTGCTTGCTCTGTGTGTGCATAGGCACTGTAAGATGCTGTATCACAATGAAGGCAAGAAGCTTTTCCTCCTGGTCTTTAAGGGACATTATAGTAATAACATCCTTGGGGAAGTAACTGTTCTATGAAATGCATGTTTTGATACAAATAAAATAATTTTTCATAATAATATATGACCAATATATTTAACCATTCCTCTACTTAGGAATATTTTTAAATGTTTTTATTTCTATTTTTAGAAATAAATTCCTTTTATCCATATAAATATATCTTTGTATTACTCCCTTAGAATATATTCAGGGACATGAAAAGTATGTGAAAATGGTTAACATTTTAATTTTTTTATTATTATATGTATATTGTAGAAATTTTTCAAAATGCAAAGGGTTATAAAGCAAAACTACATGAGTTGACAAATATCTACTTAGCTTGTGTAATGCCCGACCAAGTGCCAAACAAGTATCCAGTTCTACAGTAGATAATTCCCTCCAACATACATTTCTATGTATGTGGATGATGTTCATATATGTGTATATGTATATGTGTGCATGTGTGCATATACATATAGAAGCCAAGGATCAACTGCAGATGACATTCTTTAGAAATTGTATCTTTTTGAGTCAGGATCTCTCAACTGGCCTAGAGCTCAACAGTTAGACTGGGCTGGCTGGCCAGAAAGCCCTCTACAACATTGTGTCTCCACCTACCTGGTGCTGGGATTACATATACATAACATCACATCCAGCATTTTTCTTTTGGTTCTAATATCAAATTCAGGTCCTCATGCACATGTGGCTAGCACTTACCAACTGAGCTGGTATATTTTCATTTTAAGATCATTTTGCAGTTTTTCTGAAATTCCTCTTTCTGATGCCAACCTCTACCCCTCTTTCTGATTCTACTGTACTATGGACTCTTGCCAACAAGTCCTACAGGCTTGGTCTCATATTCTCTGGTTCTTTCTATCTCTTTGATGGGCCTCTCCCTTTGGCTTGACCGTTCTTTCATATATTTTCATAGCATTTTGCTTTGAGAGGGCAAATATGAGAATATCAAGGTTGAAAGAGCTTGTGGTGGTCATAATTGTCTGGCTTGAAATCCATATCTGCCAATTCTGGCCAATGTGACACTGTCCCCAGTATTCTAAATACTTCCATGTCCTTGTTTCTTCAACAGAAAATTGTAGATAATTGTCATAAGTATTTTTTAAATTGCTGAGATTAAAGGCATATATGCATGACATTATACATGTAGAAAATATGGCATCTTGTTGTGTTGTCGCTATATTGGCTTTTTCTGCTTAATTTTCCTTTGTTATAGGTAAACCTTGGGGGTTTACTAACTTTCAGACTGAGTGTGTTATAAATTACAGGTTTCTGTTTTTTGAAGTATTGATAATGTCCTCATTGAGGCTAACCGGATGAGCAGAGTTCCCAGCTCAGTTCCCAACTCACAGCTGTCTAGCCTGGTTCTGAAACATCAATAAGAATCATCTTCCTACATTCACTTGTGCCTGGGCCATAAGTAGTCCCAGGCAGTCTATGATGATACACAGTGCACTCTGCTGTATAGCCTCTGTATAGAGACTTTCCATCATCTCTCTACTCACTAGTTTGTTACAAAGTTTCATAGCAGTAACGTAGATCCCCTGTTCTCATGGGAGGAAATATAAATGTAAAAAAATCAAACAGGAATTTCAAAGGAACTGTTATTAAAGAATTAAAATATATCTTTCAGTAAGGAGCAGAACTGATGATATTTGTATTTTGCTCTGTGGATTTCTGTATTTCCCAAATTCTTTGATTTGCTACTGCAATACAAATTGAGAAGGTAGTTCATAAAAACAGTAAGCAGAAAATGATGAGATTTTCGTAGAAATTTCTCTGTGATGCTATCAACAATGTCAAATAATTCTGCATAATCTAATAGATATGTAAGTTCTATAGAGGAAAAATATAAAACTTAATGAGAGATATAAAAAGAAGGTCAAAATAAATGAAGAAATCCAACATGGTTGGGAATGGGAAAACTCCAATATTTCTCAAGTATTTTAATGATATTGCTCTCCTAAACTTAATACCTAGAGCCAATGATATGCACTCTAAACCCCAACATTTGTTTTTCTTTGGTGAATAAGTTGATTCACAAAGAATCTATATGGAAAACTAAAGTGTCAAGACTATTAAAATAATAATAAAGTAAGAGCATTAAAAGAATTGTTTTACCATTATAGAGGTTTATTAATAAGGAGAATATAATTTTAAAACAATTGATAAAATATAAAGTTTTAAAGTTGTATGAATTCATAGAGGCTAGATGTTTGACTATGGTGACAAAAAATAAATATGAGTAAGATATTGCTTTTCATAAGCAATGCTAAGATCATTAGGCATATATACAAAACAAAAAAGAAATTATAATGCCACATCATATCTTACACAAAACTGGGATTCCTGGCTGATCACAGAACTGTGTGTGGCTTCTGTGATAATGCAGGAAATGCCCTCATAAGCCTTAACTGCCTCTGGTTAGAACATATTAAACACAGGGCACAGATTATAAAGCAAACCATTGAAGATGTGTACATGAAAAGCTTCCATTAAGAAGGTGGAAAAAAAGCCTAATGCAATTAAAAACTGGATAAGTACCAGTTGATCAGATTGTACTTGTGTTATTCTGCCATGTTCCAGTGTAAGACTTGCTTCCTACTTGTCAGTTTTCCAGAATGAGAGAAAGGCTTCAGTGGAGTCTTCCTTAGGGCATATTAAACTATAGAATTCTATTTTTACGACAAAATCTCAGTAGTGAGACAGCTAGGTCACAGGGTACGAATAGTCTTGCACTGTTACAACATAATGTAATGCTTTTATTGTGGCCAACAACCTAGCAGAGTACCAATGGTCTTGATAGTCTGGAATCAGAAAAGATACTTGGTTACTTGGCTAATACTTGTATTTACTGACATGTGACACTGGCATGGGAGTCCAATGCCTGTTTATTTTTTTGTTTTTGCTTTTGGTTTGTTTTTGTTTGTTTGTTTGTTTGTTTCTTATCAAGACAAGAATTGAAAAGAGAAATAGGGGGGTTATTTTTGTTTCCTCCTATCCTTCCTTTTCTTAGTCACTGAGTCGAATAGCTTATAGAGTTGCATAGCCACATAGAGTTGCATACCTACATAGAATTTCATAGCTGCACAGAGTTGCAAAGCTGCATTATCAGGCCTGAGAGTTGATTCCTGCCTTAGTCTAATTCCTCCTTCCTGATGCAGCAAGTGATTTCCTTTTCACTCTCACACAACTCTACAGCCATTTCCACCTTTCTATCCATTGTCATCTACTTCTCTAATAAAGACAAATAACAGTACCCAACCAACACTCTAGCTCCCACACTATCTATCCCTTGCCTAACTGGAGGACATTCTATATTACAAGGTAACCAAACCATTTCATAGTGGTCCTGGCTGTGGAATGCCAGGGCCAGGAAGCAGGAGGGCATGGGGTAGGGGGAAGGAAACAGGGTTTTTTTATTTTATTTTATTTTATTTTATTCCTTTTTTTTTCAGAAGTGAAACCAGGAAAGGAGCTATCATTTGACATGTAAATAAAAAAATATCTAATAAAAAAAGCACCTCCTAAGCCTGTCAGTCTGAACTCACATATTATGCAATCACTCCCAACTGTCTTGTGCACATTCCTTCTTGAACCATGATCACACAAGTAAACTAAAATTTTCTTTAAAGTGTTTTAATTCTGCACTATATGTTCTATATGTACCTAAGTCATATCAAATTTGAATCTTTTCTTTGACAGAACTATATATGAATGTCTTCATCCTACCCCCACATGGATAGATTAATGAACTTAAGGCCAAATGAACTGGCAAATGGAATTAACAGCTCTTAGCTTTTGTATAGTTATTTAAGTATTTAAATGTTACAGCAATGTATGCAGGTGTACAAATCCATCCATGGCATGATCCCATCTGAGATTTTTGTCAGAGCCCTTAGATATGTTAATAAAGTACATTCAGTATAAATAAGAATGTTTTTTTTAAAAAAACTATTAAATAATAGCTCCTATTAGAAAAATACTTAGAATTAAAGATATGACTGTTCAGAATGCAGAGGCCCAAATACTAGCTAACCCTGAGGTCTGTCTTTAATACTAAGAATCAGACTGGCATCCTTCCACTCCACTGGCTCAAGCTCTCATCTCTCACCTGACTTATGACAATGGCCTCTCACCACACTCTTTCCTCTTTGCTTTTCTTTCCAAGTTATTTTGAACACCCCAGTCAGAGTGGTTTGATTTAATCATAATCCAGATCTTGCCCAAGCTCTATAATGGTTTTCTAATTTCCACAGAGATTAAAAGAGAGATTTCCTTTATTACCAGTTGGGATCTACTTAGTTATGTCCATGTGGCTCTCTGGACATCTCCTGCTCCTGTGTGCTTAATTCATTCTGTTCTAGGCTGGGTGCTTTCTCTGCTCTTGCAGGACATCAGTCAGTCCACCTTAGATTTGGAGAAGTGTTCTCCCTGACTGGGATAATCTCCTCTTGGATATGTATATGACTTCTCCCACTTATGCCATTTTAAGTTTCAACCCATATATAGTTCCTTTTAACTGCTTCATTACAACCCAGGAATATCTAACACTACCTTGCTTAGCATATGTCTACTCTTATACATTGCTTCCTCAGTAGAATGTAAGAGTGGTAAGAAAAAGTAATTATTTCATAACACTAATTCCTATAAACTGAAATATTCTGTCCTCTTGCGAGTTAGGGAGGAAGGAGCTAAAATATCTCCTTCAGATAAGCTAAGAATATCTTAGAAAGTGCAGGAACCTCACAAAGCATACAAGGAAACTCAGAAAGTCATAAGTTTCTGAGATATTTCTTCCTGGCATTACACAGAAAGTAAGCAATGGCTGAGGAGACAAGACTATCTTCAGTGGAACTGTCCACATTGAGCAGTGAGCTGGAGAGATACGGTTTTCAAGAGTCATCCACATCTAAGGAGGGATTTGGGAATGCATATGTATCTGAGTCAATTAGGCTCCCCTAAGTGACACCTCACCCCTACTCCTGTAAGTAACCCTGTAAGCTCATTGGCCCGTCAAGTGCAATTAGGACAAAGTAGTGTTTTGATCTGAAATCATCACCATCTGATATCAGTATCCAAGGTGAATAGATGCATGTCCACATCTCCCCAGAAAAAAATCACAAAACAGCTTTAGATGTGTTGATTATTGATTTCCTAGAACCTAGGAGAGTGTCTAATTGAATTCATGTCCCCATAAGAAAGAATAAAGAGCCTATTCATTCTGAATCGTGTTAAGATGCAGCAAAAAGGTGGTCATATGCGAGTCATCAAACTCAATCAATTAAAAATGCTAACATGTTTAACTTCTCAGTCTTGAAAACTGTAAGAGATAAATTTTTATCATTGAGCCTCCCTATATCATGGCAGTTTCTAGTATACTAGTATACATAAAACTGACTAAGAAAGCATTATACTTCAAAAATCATCTAACCATGTTCAGCTCATATTTGAACAATCATGTTAGTGAGACTTCATGGGTGCAGTTTCTGACATCCCTACAAAACAATTTCACAGCAAATTCCCTGATATTATATGGCTCTTACAATATTTCCCTCTTCTCGAACAATGGATGACCCATAGGTGGAGAAGTTGAATTATTGATAAATCCCTTGGGACTTGACCCATAACTCTGCATTTTTATTGGTTATAGGTTTCTGAAATAGTCTCTATCTGTTGCAAAGAGATCTTCTAACATGGACTAGAGAAAGCCCATGAGACCTCAACCCTACACAAAGAACTACAAGCAACTAAGGAATGCTGAGAACAGGGGAAATAATTTTCTGCAGGGAATAACACCAATTGGTTATCCAATACCAACCGGTCATCTCTGAAAGCAAACATACAAGTGACACTACACAAACTGAGCAGACTGAACTTATAAATTATATAGGAGAATTTGAAAGGAGGAAATAAAGGGGGGAAGTTAGGTGATTATATTATATTCTCAAAATATAAAAGAATTCATTTTTTTTAAATCATCTAAACAAAAGTCTTACTTAAAAGAGAACGAAAATAAGGCTGGTAAACTTAGGAGTTTCAAAGTTCCTTTGGAGTACTGCTTGTCTAAATGCAAAACAAAGAATTTTGCTATTAAAAAAGTTGATGGTGTTGATCATTTTGCAATATCTTATGGGATATTAAATTGATTTCCCCTTACACTTATATGTATTTCTGCCAATAAATTTTTCTTACTACTATAAAGGATAAAAAGGGGGAAAACACTGAACTATAATTCTCAAGAGATAATTCTGCCATTCAGAAATGGAAAATTAGATATGTTTAATAGAGGCATATTTTCTGTTAGTACAGTTTATTCTGGCTCAAAAGATGTCATGGGTGCTACTCAGAATTGTCCTGTGACTTCTCAGAGCCCTGCTTTCTGAGCACATCTGAAAGGTGCTGATATAGCACTGTGACACCATCACTCAAAAAGCTATTATGAGCGTTGGCTGAATTAATAAAAGAAAAGGGTTCCAGTAAAAGAGATCTCAGTCCCCCTGGAATTGCTACCATTGGAACATAGACTCAGTGTCGTAGCTGCATATTCCAGAGTCCTCTATTTAAAATGTTATTGACTAGTTTTAATCAAATGAGGACTAGCTGGGAGAAGCAGGAGTGATGGCTTAAGGATAGTCTAGGCTGTCTTCAGAATTCTGAAAGACTTCGATAATAACAAAGGAGTAGATTTAGTAGATCCAATAGCTCTGTACACAAAACTCCAGGGAAGCACATTTCTAACTGAATATAAGGATAGGTACAGTTATGTGAACATGTTCCCTAGTCAGTGTGCTAAAATGTTTTGAAACATAAATGTTCCAGACACCAACATAGCATAAGCAGACATTCATCATGTTTGGGAAGTGGTTTAGCACGATTGACCTGATCATTCTAACATGAATCTGCCTTTCTATGTAGATGCTATGTATAGATGCTTGTGCCATTTTTATTATGGCTATATAACAGCTTTGTAAATGGATAAAAGTAAAAGCAGAAAGATCTTAGATGACTAAAATGAAGACTTGAAATAAAAGCACTCTCAAAGGCTGCACAAGTTTATGTCCTGTTCTGTTTTCCCAAGAGTCACTTGCTGCTGGAGTAAATTATATCCATGCTGCATGATGCCTTATGGTTTCTGACACCTTCTGTTTTTACTTGGTTGCAGAGTGTGGTGGGTTGAATAGAAATGGCCCCCATTGGGGCTGGTGAGATGGCTCAGCAGGGAAGAGCACCAACTGCTCTTTGGAAGGTCATGAGTTCAAATCCCAGCAACCATATGGTGGCTCACAACCACCCATAATGAGATCTGATGCCCTCTTCTGGTGCATCTGAAGACAGCTACAGTGTACTTACATATAATAAATAAATGAATCTTTTAAAAAAAAAAAAACTGCCTTTAAAAAAAAAAAACAGAAATGGCCCCCATTGACTCGTGTTTAAATGCTTGGCCAAGGGAGTGGCACTGTTAGGAGATGTTGCCTAGCTGGAGGAAGTGCGTCACTATGGAGGCCAGCTTTAAGGTCATATGTGCTCAAGCTATGCCCACTGTAGCACACTGCCTCCTGCTGCATGTGGATCAAGATGTAGACCTCTCAGCTTCTCTAGCACCACGTCTCCTGCCTGCAGGCTGCCTTGCTTCCCACAATGATGATAATGGACTGAACCTCTGAAACTGTACGCTAGCCCCGATTAAATATTTTCCTTTATATGAGTTGCCATGGTTGTAGTGTCTCTTCACAGCAATGAGCATTAACTAATGCATGGAGACATGTAAGATTACTACATAAAAACAGAAACACCACTTGGAGAAAAATACCTTCATGGATAATATTTCAAGTTAATGTTTAGTAGGGTAAATATTGAAATTCAAGCCATAATAACATAAGACACTTAAAAATTTGAATAACCTCTTTGATTTTAGCATGCAGTGGTACGTAGTCACTCCCTATTACCACACAATTTTACCATCTGAGCATTGGAAATTTTATCTTTTGTTATTGGATTTCCCTCTCTCCCTTAATCATCTTTATTTCTTATTTCTTTCACAAATATTTTCTAATGATGTTTCATTTCTAGTATTGTGATATATTTGTTCATTCTTATACTATTCTCTTTAAATACTTTAGTATCTCTTTTTGTTTTTCTCTTGAAGAATCATACCTGAATAAGTATATACCCTTTTAAAAAAGCAGAAGTTGTCTGCATTTCAATTTGATTCCTCTGCCTTTTATACATCTCAAATGAATTCTGTACTACCTGTAAATATCCATGCTTAAATTGTTAGTGTATGTGAGAAGCATTACACCCAGATATGAACTTGTCTTTGCTACCACTGGGAGTTTGTGGAGGGAACTGAGGAAAATTTACATTTCCCAGGTCTAATAGTCACCACCTTTGGAATGCATAAATATACACATCTCTTTTACAGGTATCATATTATTAAAGTTAAAATAGAAGTGTCTAAAGTATTGGAAACAGGGTTGTTTTTTTCATTTTATGGAAAATTGCTATTTAAACCTGATTTAGAATTGTAATATTTGAAGGTTTACCACTACAGATCCTAGTTCCCTCCATAAACACACACAGACACACACACACACACACACACACATCATATAGATTGTATCTATATGGACATCCCTAAGCAAAGCAACATTGCTTCTTCCTCGCTCAGTGCTCCGTTCAGTGTGCTTAGACTTCATGGCACAGCTTCAAGTCACCTTCCTGAATCAGCTGGGAGGGCAGCTGCTCTACTTCTCATCAGCTCACTTCAATCAACTCCTTTTGCTTCAAGGTCAAAGGCACTGGGATAAAACCAATAACCATATCAGAAGCATTAAAGATTAATACTGGCCAGTGTTTTTTCTCATAGTTAATGTACACATTGTAAGGACGGTTATATCCTGACCTAAAGTGCTGAGATTCTCAAGCCTATATTACAGAAACAGATCATTTAGCCAATCTTCTCAGCTGTAATTTTACATTGGCATTTACTTCTATATTTTTCGAAAGTATATAATTTTGTTTTACATACACTTTCACTTTGACTGATCATTCAGATACTTGAAAATGTAAATCCCATCACTTTCATGATTTTTTCCATTAATTTATTTATTCACTTTGCACTCTGATTATAGCCCAATTACCTTCTCCTATATACATACACTTTTTTCTTCCTATGTTCTTCTCTGTAGTTTATTCCTTGTTGAAAATCACTGACTGTTACTCTTTTGCCATTGAATAAAGTTAGATATACATGAACAATCATTTCACTACATACCTGTACTGGCTAGTTTTATGCCAACCTGCTGCAAGCTAGAGTCATTGAAGAGGCAGGAGCCTTACGTAACAAATGTCTCAATAAGTTCAAGCTCTATGCAGGCCTTTAGGGCAATTTCTTAATTAGTGATTGACGGAGGAAGGCCCAGCCCATTGTGGGTGGTGGTATCCCTGGGCAGGTGGTCCAGGCTTCTGTAAGAATGTCAGGGCCAGGAAGCAGGAGAGGGTGGGTTGGTGAGCAGGGGGAGGGAGGAGGGAACAGGGTTTTGTTGTTGGTGGTGGTGGTGGTGGTTTTTTTTTTTTTTTTTTTTTTTCCTGAGGGGAAATCGGGAAAGCAGATATCATTTGAAATATAAATAAAGAAAATATCTAATAAAAAAGTAAAAAAAAGAAAGAGAGGGAAAGAAAGAAAGAATGAAAGAGAGAAAGAAAGAAAAAGAAAGTTGAGTAAGCCATGTGAAGCAAACCAATGAGCAGCTCTCTTCCATGGCCTCTGCATCAGCTCCTACCTCTAGGTTCCTGCCCTGTTTAATTTCCTGTATTGGCTTCCTTTAATGATATACTACAATATGAAAGTTTAAGCCAAATAAACCCTTGTTGCTGGAAAATATTAAATAGAGGGAAAATCTTACCACAAACCCTTTCCTCCCAACTTGCTTTTTGGTCATGGCACTCTATCACAGCAGTAGAAACCCTAAGACAATACTAAAACTGAACTCAGGAATCAACTCTAAAAAACAGCCCTTTTCCAAGCTCTCATACGCATCAATGTAAAGAGAATAATAAAGATAACAAGGAATATACAATTTCTCTGTAATAAGAACTTTAATACACTAAAGAAAAAAACTTTAGAAGACATAGTTACAGGGTAAGTACTTAATTTTATGGGGAGAATGCCAATTTTACACACACACACACACACACACATAACTACATATAATAACAAGGAATATTTCTTTTGTCTTCATCATCTCCATGAGTATGATGATTTTTTTGTTTGTGTCAAATTTCTTACAATTATCATAACTTTGCTTTACTTTATGGTTGCATATATTTTATATATACTATAATTTACTTACCCATAAATCTGTTGGTGGAGCATTGGGCTGTTTAAGCTTTAAAATGTGTATTATCATTACTGTGGTGTGGTTTACCTTAATTTATTTTAACAAATAGATAACTGTGTTATATCAAGGGCATACTATAGTTCTATCTTCAGGTTTATTTGTAGAAACACAGAAAGATTATTCATCCTTATCAAGTTGTATACATTCCATAGATGCAGGGAAGGTTTATCATATGTAAATCAATAAATGTAATACATTATATGTATGAACAACAACAACAACAAAAAAAAA
>NW_022196903.1:41459062-41541655 GCF_008632895.1 Mastomys coucha
AAAAAAAAAAAAAAAAAACAAAGAAATGTGAGAGTGACAGTAGCTTCTGGAACAATTTGGCATCGAAGCTCCATGCGATTTCAGCTTATTTGTATTTAGTGTTTGATAATATTATATTTTTATTACAGTGCCACTGGAAATGTTTATTCAAGTTCCTCTGACAGTGCTTGTCTAAACAGAGAAAGTTTCACAACAACCTTTTTCTATTATGGTAATCATGACTTGGGGTTGAGAAATCTTAATTGTTGATTAAATACTGAAGTGTCTCTAGTGTTTATCATCCTACTCTTCACATGCTGTAGTGATTTCAGAGGATGATTCTGAATTTCAAAAAATGTCAATAGTGATAGCATAAAAAGATGGCTTCTCAGTATTTAAATTCTGGAATGATGTTTATATAAGATTGAATAGTGATGCCATATGTGGGTCTCTAACTAGAGAAAAGTAGTGGTTTACTGATTAATCTATCAATTGTTAGGTTAGATGTCCTACATTTAGATTCACTGAGGTCATGGTGACAACAGAGATGCCTTTGCCCCCTGAATGGAGAGGTGAACTGTGAAAGAAGTGCTCCCCAATTCAAAACAACTACTTGTGATCTAAGTGTTCCTCAAAGGAACAAATGTTATTCAAAACAAGTACTACTGTATCTTGTTCTTTTACAGCATAAGTGTGAATCCCTTCCCAGAACAGATTCCTACATTACTGTTCACATTATCCTAGTATAGAGAGAAGAAATTGTTTTCAGATTTCAATTCTATACAGTCAGCACAAAATCTTAAAGATGCATTTCCATACATTTTTTTTCAATTCCTCTTAAAAATCTGCTGGAGTAGGGATATAAGAGTGCTGCCTGCTGTCTGAGAGATCTGTTCCCCTAACTGGACTGCCTTCTCTGGCCTCAGCGAAAGAGGACGCCCTAACCCTGCAGAGACTTGATGCACTAGGGTCAGGAGATATATGATAGGGGAGAGCAGGGGCAGCACCCTCTCAAAGGAGGGTAAGGATGGGAGGACAGGGAAGAAGAGACTGTATGATGGAGGACCAGGAGGGGGCAGCAGTTGGGATATAAAATGAATGAATGAATGAATGAATAAATAAATAAGTGGAAGGGGGAAAAGTGTGCCCGCTGGAATGTGTGAGGTCCTGAGTTCTATTCTTTCTCAAACAATAACACCAAACAACAACAAATACTGCTTTGGTTAGATATAAATTAAAATTTAAGATTTCATTTAACACCAAACAACTACGAATACTGCTTTGGTTAGATATAAATTAAAATTCAAGATTTCATTTAATTGTAAGTTGTACCATATTTTATGATAAAAAGAGAAAATATTCATGACAAAAATTTAGCATTAAAAGCTAAAAGCTGTACCCAAATGATTCCTTTTGCTTTATGGAATTAACATGTCACTGTTCTTCTCCTGTGAATAATCCAATTGTTTTAAAGAGGATCATCCTCTAGAAGCTAGAGAATAAAAAATTCAACTTACAAGCAGTGCTGCTTTGCCATGTATTGTGTTTTGAATAAGAATGCCCATACATATTGAATATTTGGTCCCCAGTGGTGGAACTATTTCGGAAGGAGGAAGAGGTGTTGGAGGAGAGCCACTCTCAGTTAGCTTTTCTGCCTCTTGATTGTTGTCTCAGTAAGTGATCTCTCAGTGCTGCTCCAGGGCCATTCTTACACTGTTGCCATGTCCCCACCATGATGGTCATTGACTATAAGCCCTAAATAAACTGATACTCTTCTACTATGCACCTGCCTGCATCCAGCGGATCTAGTTCCTGTTATTTAACTCATCTTAAGGAGCCCTGCTCTTAGTCTCACAAGTGTCTAATAAAAACTGAATAAAAAAGAGGAAAGAGAAAAAAAATCTAATTTAATATAACACCTTTTAAACTTAATTTTAAAAATGTGTGACTGCCACAAAAATCAAATAAATTACAATTTATGATTAAATGTTTATGAATTTCAGCTTGGAAATAAATGGGAAACCTGGAAGAGGAATGAAAACACCCCTTGTGTGTAAAAGGCTCAGACAGCAGTTGCTTGCATTTTCTCTAATGTTTGCATTTTGATAGTTTGTAGATTAAAGTAACCTCTTTTCAATCCTTTTCTTAAAAATCTCAAAAGGTAAGAATGATAGGTGTTTTTATACAATGCTTAAATGACTAAATTTGGACTCCAAGTCACATCTTCAGGATCTAATTTAAATTTTTCCAGCATTCTTTGAGCCATCTCATAGAGAAGTTAAAAATACTTATAAGAATAACAAATGTTTCCGTAGAGTAACATGTTTGAAAAAGTATCTTTACAACTGCCTTAAATTTTCCTGTCTCCTGGGACTCACCACAAGTTAGCCTTCTTCAACTGCTTTCCCTAGAGAGAAATTTTAAACTGAAAACTGAAATGTTTTATTACTCTTTGCTTCTGAGACACGTGAGACCTTATTGACAGAAGGATATAGTCCTTTATTTCAATGCCCAGTGTGGGAACAGAAGACTGATTTTGGCTGTACTTTTTCTTTCCTTATTTCCTTGTGCCACAGACTTGCATTTCCATATACCTTGTATAATTCCTGTGAATGATGTTCAAGGGATCTTCTGGCATGCACAATTATTTATCATCAAATATTTGTAAATGAAAGTGGTAGAGGATGAGACAGAATATAGACAGCTAATCTTGGTACTGCTCTGAATGACAGGCTCAGAGGAGCACAGATGTTTTTGAAGGCACAAAAATGTCAGCCTGCAAAATTGCATTTCTTGGTTTGATATTGGTCCTCACTCTTCCGAGATGAAGACAGAAATCATTTGCAAGACAGCCCAGTAGAACAGGCAGCAGCTTCTTCACTGTATAAAGTTAACTAACACATACATCTATATGTTGAAACAGCAATAAAAATGACCTAAATATTAACATGTTTATAAAAATATTTAAAATGATAATAGTGCTTCTGAAATTAATATTTATATCTGTACAAATCTATATTTAGACCCCCAAAACCCAAGTAACATTTACTCTGGAGATAGTTTCCTTTCTGCTGGTCCTTAAGAATGATTGCTGATTTCAGTTTACATTATTGACATGGTACCCAGAATCAAAGAGTAGGATGTATGAAAATGCAATTCATTGCTGCTGTCTGCAAGTGAATGATTCTGTTTGAGTTTGCCTGAAGTTGTTTTATCATCTTTCGGAGTTCATTGCAATACCCCTTTGATGAGTTGCCCTCTCCTTGTCCTGTCCAAAAAGTATAGCTTCTCGGGGATAAGATGGGGAGAAGAGAGGAAGAAGCAGAGCCTGCTAAGTAATAAGGCTTCCCACTATGATTTCTAAGATGTTTTCTTGACAAATATGTTTGTTTAGAAGTGGGAAAAGTTATTATTCAGGAAACAAGAAATTTCTAGAACTGTGTAAAATAAGGTATTATATCTCCATTTTTATATATGTATTTTGTTTTTGGGGGGACAAAGTTTTTCCTTACTTTGTGAAAGCTAGCCAATAGTTTTCTTCTTCAGAGTAGATAGATCTCTGTGTGTTTGAAGGACTCTTCAAGTTGTCTTTGCAGCTGTTGAAGCCCATTTCTCATGCCTGATTATTTTTGATAGTCCTAGGCTGTTTCTAAGAAGGAGAACTAGCTATATCTGACCACATGCTCAAATTTGTCATTTTTACTGTGGAAATGTGGGTTTGCTTCCCTACCACTTAGATTATTCATGATGGAATCATAGATATTGGACTTCCTTCTCTCAGTGTCACTGACTGTGGTCAGGGTCCAGAGAATGCTGATGAACCTTAAACAATGCCAAAGGCCATACATCCTTGGAGGTGGTGGCATTAATTGTCTGAGTTGCCTGCAGTCTGGTGCTTCCCAGATGAGAACTTTTCTCAGACTCCCAGCATGTCTGACTGGCTTTAAAGGAATGAGCTACTAATAAAGTGGCATATTTCTGAGATGAGAGTTGAAACTACAATATAAGAAAGTCAGGGGTCATAAAGCTTAAGAGTTGACACAGTCCCATGTACACCTGACAGAGTCATCTTCATTCACATTTGGATAACTATATATTGTCATCCCAGAGACTAGGTGTTGCTTTGGAGTGAGATAGAAATATCCTAACCCTAGTTGGAAAACTATAGGCACCCATCTCACTACAAGAGTAAATTACAGATGAATGTATTTATTATAAACTTTTTGAAGATATATTTATAAAAAGAGTCAGATAAGTTAGTTCTAATCTTTCTAGGTCATATGGTTAGTATTACTTCACTATCTGAATATTCAATATGTACACAATGCTGAATACATTAGTAGTAACTCTAGTTAGTATTTGCCAAATACATGAAACACTCATTTACCAGAGAAAAGAACTTGATGCTCAAGCACAAAATCCTTAGGGATCTAATAAAAAAATAGTGTGATGTTGTACATGAATAGAGAAGTCTGAATTATGTCAATTTTTTCTAGCAAGTTGATAATTATATGGCCATGTCATTATTAGTATGTTTATAAAACTATATTTTAATTGCATTTCATGCAAATTTCGGTTTTTCCAAGAGTTATTTGCTTTCAATATATTTTATTTGATTTGATTGGAAAATTAACTTTGAATGCATATTTTATATTACTTATTATTAACTTTCAAAGAGATATGTTTAAAATATGCCTTGTGGGAATTTGGTGATGTTAGACTCTAAGCTCCTTGGTTCTTTCTAAATGAAAAAACAAACATTAAAATGTTCTTTGGTGTCATGGTAGTCTTCAGAAGCTGACAAAACAAAGCAGCAGATGGAGCAGTGGTGAGCAACAAATGTTTATGCCCTGTGGTTCTGGGTGCTGCTGCACTCTGAGATCCAGATGTCCAGAGGGCTGATTGCATAAGGCTGATTACATCTGTGGTCTGTACACATGTTGAATCTATAGCCCCCAATATGTCATCACAGGAGATGAATGCCAGAGAACTATCTTGTCCCTTTCTGCCATGCAATGACACAGTCAAACAAAAAGTGGCCCTCACTAGACAATAAATCTATCGTGGTCTGCTTCTTGGACTTTCCAGCTGCCAAAAGTAGAAAAATTAAGTTTCTGTACTTTACAAGTTAGCAAGTCGAGGAGATTTTGTTACAGCATCAGAGAAGAAGGCAAATCTGTCCCATGACCCTTGTTTTGTGACAGCCTTTGGCATTTTTTGGCTGGTAGGCACATCACCCTGATCTTTGTTTTCATATCCACATCACATTCTTTCTGGGTGTTTAATTGACTCTACATTAAAGTTTTATGAAAACACTAATCCTATTATAAGAGCCTACCCAATTGAACTTATATGTACTACTTATATTTGTAATGATCTATTAGAACTGTGATATATAAATTTTTAGAGTCTCTATTCTTGCCAAATTAATGTTTATTTATTAAAACAAAACCATTTAAAACATAGATATTGCAATCCTGTTTCTTTACAAGCTTAAAGTAATGGCTTAAGGTTGACACCTTTGAGAATATAATAGAAAAATGTGGACCTTGATGTCCTTATAAAGTTATGATTGGATAACAGGAATATGTACACTATAATTTTGTATTTACCTATTCCAGGCATAAAAGGATATTCATTGATCTAGTAGAGTTAATAACAGGATATAAAATAGACTGTCCTATCCTGTGGCATTATGAGGGAAGAGAGAGTAATCAAATAGCCATTTTACTAAATGTAAAGCAGTGATTGGACAGTGATAAACCAAGCGTTGTTTCTAAAGGTAGATATGATGGGAGGATTTAAGATAGTGGAACTGTTGTGTGGAGAACAATGAAATTCATGCTGGGGGATGATAGATGGACTAAGATCTGAAGGTTCCATGGGCATTAACTTTGTAAAAAGGAAAGCAAGCATTTCAGACAAATGGAGCTACAACTGTGAAGGATGAGAGGCTAAATAAATTGTGTGTGTGTGTGTGTGTGTGTGTGTGTGTGTGTGTGTGTGTGTGTGTGCATGTATATAATTTTCAAGTTTGAGGAAATGCAGAAAATAGTGAACTAAGAAGATGGTAAGATGAAAAAATCTGGAAACTATTTTAAGAGGATGGGAAACTAGAGAAATTTTGGGAGTAGATATCTAGCACAGTCTAATTTATAATTAAAGATTATACTGCCTCTAGCCTTGAGAACTGATTAAACCCAGGCTTGAGTGATTGGAACCCTACTGAGAAGTCCAACAGAGAGATGATAGTGAGATCGTGCCATAACAGTGATGGTAGTTATTAATAGAATCCATCACCTACAACAGCTATTTGGGAGAAGAAATAGCCAGGATACTGTGAACCAGTGGTTGTAGGGGGTAATAATAAAAGAATCATTAGGAATGAACCTTACTATATAGTTTACATACATGAAAAGGGGAGTGCACTAGGATGGTCAGTGTCATGAACAAAACCCAGGGTTTTGCATTTATTAATGTTTCATTGTATTTAGGATTGAATACCTGCTGTACACAGTAGGTAGGAAATTGTACATTTCTTATAAAGAGATGATAAATCCAGAGAAGGTTAGTTGAAGAGAGCAAGAGAAGTGTGGATACAGAAATAGCGAAAACTGATTGTATGAGCAAATGAGCTGGGCAAAAACAACTGTAGCAAAACCTCAAGATGTTTGAATTACAGGTTTATAGCTGAATGCAATGTTGATGAGATGTACTAAAAAGATGTAAAATGGATCAACAACTAGAGTGGGGAAAGGAAGATTATTTTAAAATAAGGCATTGGGACATCACAAATGTCTCAGTAAGGAAAGTCAGTTGCCTTCAAGACTGACAACCCTAGTTCAATTCCCAGGACTCAGTTGGTAGAAAGAGAGACTGACTCACTGAAAATTCTCTACTGATTCCCACATGTGTCCTGTGCCATATGTATAAACTTAGACACACACTAAATAGATAGATAGATGATGAATATATAGAAAGATAGATAGATAGATAGATAGATAGATAGATAGATAGATAGATAGATAGATAGATAGATGATAGTTAAATGATAGATAGTTAAAATGGAATACAGCCAAGATATTAATAATTATGAACCATATTCATAAATGAGTGATTTGAATACTAGTGTGCACAGAGTCTAACCAGCTTCTAACGTTATTGGTAGTAAATATGAACCTGATAAGAAATGACAGCAAGGGGAGTCATGAGATGACAAATGGGATACCATGAGTAATCAAAGGCAGATTTAAATAAGGGCCAATTTAAACAGATGTAAGATCAGGCTATAGAAAGATAACCATACTGGTGCCATCTAAGATATAAGAGGAACTCCTACCCCTTTCTGAGGACTGAGGCAGAGGAGACAGCCTAAGGAGCATAGCTGAGCATGGAGTGGGAGGAAGGGATACATCAGAGGGGTTGAAATGTTTTGAAATGCATTTCAAAGGTCAGTATTGAAAGACTGGCCAAGTGGCTAGTTTATGGAGAATAAGATAGATATCCATCACTGAGGTGTGGTGGTGGTAGATGTGAGTGCTTAACATGGGGCTTTGACTTAATGGATTAAGTTACTAATAAAGGGTGATGCAGCCCACCAGAAATGTCTAAAGAAGCAGCTGAAATGTTAAGTTTTATAGATAATTTCATGTGTCCTGAGAACAAAGTAGGGAGGTGACACAAAGAGAAATCAAGAGTTAACTAAAGGTGAAGAGATTCCAAAAATAGACTGTGGACAACACCTCTGTGAATTAATTAATTAAATGGCCTGAATTTTAAAGAAATTCTTAGATGTTTTTGGTGCCATATAATAACAGCATAGTTGTGTTTTAACAAAAAGTGATAGTGTTTAAATATTTGACTTAGTTACTAGAAATGGAAGTATATGATGATTTTTGTTTAAGGGGCTGGGAAAATGAGCCTGGGAAATAGCAGAATTTATGAACATATGAAAAACAATAGCTAAGCTAGTAATTAACAGCACATTAGTAGGACTTTTTTATTTTTAAAGAAGTAATTAGCCAACCACATTAGACAATAATGAGAGCTAATAATCACAGTTTTTATGAGAGCAATTATAGTGGACTCCTTTTAAAACATTTAATGCACATGGTATAATGAATATGCAAAAGTATTAATTGCTTAAGCAAAAGGTGTAAATTTGGGTATTTCTATCTACAAAACTACCAAGTTAAAGCTAAAAGCCAGGTTTGTTTCTCATCTTCTAGAAGTGCATTTCTACTTTTACTCTTAAAGAAGGACTCAGTTTGTAATCAGAACTAGTTTGTGTACTCTGTCTGCTTCATTATTCTGAACAGGTTGAATTTGATTTTTATAATACTTTACCATCAGAAATGTGAAATAATATTTTATCTCCAATTATATGTGCAGAATCTTGAATAAACAGAATCATTTTCTGTGTAGTTAAGGAACTCATCACCAAATTTAAAGTTTCCAACTACTACTTGCACACATTCCACTGAAATGTGCAAGTTGATGAATTTGCATCATGACATATTTTAGTGTATCTCTGAAGATAGACGTTTGGGCTTATTTTGTCTGTGTTTATGTGTTTGTGTGTGTGTGTGTGTGTGTGTGTGTGTGTGTGTGTGTGTGTGTGTGTGTGGTATACTCATATATATATGAATATTTATATGGATGGGTATTATATACATGTGTTCAGGTGTGTACGTAAACCAGAGGTTGATGTTAGTTATCTTCTTCCATTTCTCTCCATCTTATATAAGGAAATTCTCTTAATTGAACCCAGAGGTCACAAAATCAGCTAAAGTACCAAACCAGCTTACCCTGGAGTTCTCTTGCCTCAGTCCACAAAGTGCTGGGAGATGGGCTGCTTTGCCTAATCAACATTTATAAGGGTAATGGCAAAGAAAACTCATTTCCTCATGCCAACGCACTGAAGTTGTTTGCAGAAACTCCAGACTCTTCCTCTTTATTGCTCCATGTCTCATTGAACACTCAAAAATCATTGTATAATTATGAGTGAGACCCTATTATTTCTGAATTGTATCTCACCAAGGCAGGACCAGTAATAACTCTCCTATGACTATAGTCACCTATTGACTGGCCTTTCTGTTGACTACATGGAAGAATACTCTGTATTGGAAAGCAGAAATTGAATCATTCCTCTGTCCACTATTCTCTGGTGATGACTTCCTGTTATAGCTGCAATGAATCTCTGAACTCCTCACTTTGTCTCCTGCCTCCTCTACCTTCAGCTATCTCTGGCCTGCTGTGCATGGAAACCAATTATGGCCTCAAGCTTCCTCTTGAGCTTTGCATTGTCCCTAAACTGTTCCTCTACTATATCAGTGATAGTGTGTCTGTCCATAACTGCTCAAACAAACTTTCTTCATTTTCGGTGCTATTGCCTTCCCCACCTTTCTGCCTATTATCCTTCAACACACCTATTTCCAGATGAACTTGTGTGCCCATTGACTTTCTGTATTTTGCAGTAGAATATGAGTGGGATGACCTTGGCTTTGTCTGCTGCTCTATACTCAGGACCCTTCAAGGAATAAATATTTTAATAAACATTTGGGATTTTGATGTAAATATTTCATTTTTTGAAAAATTGACACATTGCTACTATATTTATATCACTTCCACCCCACCATCTCTTCCCTGGAACTCCTCTATATCCCCATATGCTCTCTCTCAAATTCTATCAGAGGTCTAGTCCCTGCAGAAAGATGATTCCCTATTCTTAGCAGTTGTTAATCACCTGTAGTAATTCTTATAGTGGTAAGACCTTGTAATATTTCTCTCAATTGAGTGAATGAATTAATAAATATAAAAATATTAATAACAAATAACTTTTCCTCCATAATTCAATTATTAGTCTTTAGAGCTGACACCCCACACATATACCTCAGTAAAAGAAAGCATAATTTAATGTTTTGTTCCTACCTTCTTTGCTCTACAGTACTCCATTCAGAACCATTATGGTCATAGTTCCATCTTAATATAATTGATAGTACTTATGTTCTATTGTATAATTTGAGTCACAAAGTTGTTTAGCATGTTTCTGTGCCCACGTAGTTTCAATATATAACACTGTTTCTATTTCAGCTTTCTTATTCTATTTTTTGTTTATCTGTAAATTATTATTTAATATTTTTTAAATGTGCTCATGAGATTTAAAGTCTCTAGGGTCTTGTTTGTTAGAAAATACATATTTGTCACTTGTACGGCAGTTTTTTCTCAGTATGATCATGATTGGGTCATAATCTTCTTTCCCTAGGGACTTTGCAGGCATCCTTCAGATATTCTAGTATGGACTTATGGATACAAACAGAATTCTTTGCTCCTGTTTTTCAATAAGTTTTCCATATGAATTTCATTCACTATAACTTGTACTGTTGTTTACTGAAAAATATTCTTCTCAATATTATTTTATTTTTTATAGACATCTAGTTTATTAGGAATTTTAACATTATCTGTAATTTCCAATCATGTTTTCTTCAAATGAGTAGGTCTCTGATTCTTTTTTTGTTTTTTGTTTTTTTGAGATAGGGTTTCTCTGTGTAGCCTTGGCTGTCATGGAACTCACTCCATAGACCAGTCTGGCCTCGAACTCAGAAATCCATCTGCCTGCCTCTGCCTCCCAAGTGCTGGGATTAAGGGTCTCTGATTCTTTTGCCTTCTTTTGGGCTCTTTTCCTTTCTTAGGTTTATCTTGTTTAAGTTTGATGTGATAGTTTTTGTTTTATCTTATTTTTTTTATACTTAAAAATGGATAGGTGACTGACTGAATGAATGAATGAATACCCATCCACTAGGGTAAAGGTTAACAACCAATTCCTTATTTACACCTGCTGGGAAAGGGAAAATCAGTTTTCTCCAATATAGTGACAATGTGTATATCAAAAATTCTAGGGCAGGTCTCATGTTCAGGAGTAGTTAAATGACATCTAACTGGAGTCAACAGTTTGTGAGTGTGTGTGTGTATGTGTGTGCGCGCGCGTTTTGGTTTCTTGGGTTTTGTTTTGGGGTTGTTGTTATATTAAGATTTTGTTTCATTTTGGGTAAAGAAGTTGGGAGTGAGGATATGAAGAAACTTTGATGAGGAAAGAATGTGATCAAGATATATTTGAATTTATAGTGAAAATATAAGAAAAAAAGAGAGAAATTGTCGCCGCCTCACCGACCAGCGGAAATAAGGAGGCAACCACGAACTCTTCTCCAAGCAGTTTATTCAGGAACCTTGTACTACAGAATCATTCATTCATCTCTCCTTCCAGTCCCCAGAACTCACGGGTTAAATACTTCCTCTGGTCCCAATCAGCATCGGCAAAGGCCACGAGAAATCATGCCAGCTTGCATCACAAACTGGAGGCACTCAACTTTTCTAAATAAGGACTTGTTTATCGCGATGCTCCAAATAAGGACTTGTTAATTGCCGTGCTCTCTGCTCTGGCAGTAGGCCAGGCACCATATATAGGGTAGCAGCTGTGGGTTTCCACATTTCCCCCTTTTTGTTTTAAACGCAGCAGGCAAGAGTAGAGGTCTGATCTCCAGTAACTATGAGAAGGACATTGCAATGGCCCTGCAACCTGGTGGTAATATCTCTTGGCAAAATATCAAACCCGTTTTTGAGAACACGTACAGCTAGTTTGTACTACAAACTGGGCTTATTTAGCCACTTGGTACATGCCTCTGTCTTAGGTGATTTATTTGCCAGAGCCCTAACCTGTAGAAGAAGTTGGTGCCATGCCTATCCTATGCCTTTTTCCTAGAGGTAGAACCCGAGGCATCAACCCACATGCAATCAGACGTGCTCTCCAAGAGACCGCTAGAATCTGATCTCTAGTACAGTGCTTAGCCTTGCATCCTGAGCGTGAAGAAGAGCATTCAGAATAGTTAACCAAGCCTGTGGAGATTGTCCTGCCTCCAGAGCTGCAAATGCTTCCACTACCAAAGCAGCCTGTCATTGCTGCCGGACCTACATACTGCAGATGCACCACAGCACCAATATTCTGACAAGGACCAGTAAAGCACCCACGGTTCCAATACCCGCCCACTCTTTAAATTATTGAGTGCTCTAACTGCCTGAACAGTGGAACTCAATGCAATAATAGAAGCTGTGGCTCTAACCACCATGAATATAATGGCCGTAACAATGGCTGCTGTCATGCCAAAGTCTCTCTTGTGCCTAAATAAGGCAAGAGAGATAGGGCTTTCCACCGGCCAGGGAATATACCTGGGCATCCTGTCAACCACAGCAAGGGGGAATCTATCCTGAGGGCTACAATATAGCTTACTCCTGTATCCTTTACTAATGCTAGCATTACTAACTATAAACACAAACAGCACCCAAACACATACAAGGGTTGGAGCAAGGATATAATTTTTCAAACGAGGCATTTCCTACTGCTCCACCGGCAATCATGGACATGGGAGAAATATCCGTGCAACTCCCATTCACCCCACTCAGCATTCAGCAGGTGCATCTTGAGGTGGGGCACTTTTCCTCATAAGCCGTTCAGGAATCCAAATGGGATCTTTGCGGTCCTGTGGAAACACACAGACAGATCCTCTCACCCACATTAATAGAGTAAGGAGAGAAATAGATATCTTTTCTCTTGGGGTAAGGCCATAGCCTATTCCCCCTTTTTGTTTTAATCAATTACAATTATAGGCCATCTCCTTGGCAGGGCTGATAATAATGGCAATCCTCTTTTAACCGGCCCCATGATCTCCATTTGTCTATTAATAGCTCTTAAATCATGTAACAATCTCCATTTTCCTGATTTTTTTTCTTTATTACAAAACAGGAGTATTCCATGGTGAAACTGAGGGTTTGATATGCCCCAATTCAAGCTGTTCTTGTACAAGGTGAGCTGCAGCCATTAATTTTTCAGAGGACAAAGGCCACTGAGGAATCCACACTGGTTCCTCTGTCTTCTAAGTGATGGGTATACCTTCCTCAGCGGCCCCTAGGAAAAACCCAGTCCCTGCCTCCCTTCATGTGGCTGAGCAACAATAGGGGACTTTCGGCCTTGCAAATACTTCCCTAGACCAAAGGAAGGGTGATATCCCATGGCCTGCATAATACCACGAGAAGTCTCAGTATAATTTCCTTCATTAGTTAGTGTAAATCCCATTTCTAATAATAGATCTCGTCCCCATAATGATACCAGAAGTTCAAGTACAAATGGCTGGATTTTCCCTGAATATCCCTCTGCATCTTCCCAGGGCAATTATCTTGCACTCATGGTGGGGGGGTTTTGCATAACCTAATCCTTGGAGAGTTTGAGAGGACTCTTGAAGAGGCCATCCCTTGGGCCAATCCTTCTTTGCTATAATACTTCTATCAGCGCCAGTATCAAGAAGTCCTAAAATTTTCTTTCCATTCACTCTTATCTCTAAAAGAGGACATTGATCCAGGTATAGGCTTACAAAGGCTCCATCTGATCCCGTAGAACCAAACCCTCCTTTTCCTCGTTTTTTTTATTTTGTGATGGAAATATTTCATGACAACTGGGAAGAATTAGAACCTGAGTTAATCTATCTCCGGGGGAGATGGAAACAATCCCTCGGGGGGGGGGAAGAAATCATAATCTTAACAACCCCAGTATAATCAGAATCTATGACACCAGGATGATTAACTAACTCCTTTAATGCTGATGATGAATGGCCAATTAATAACCCCACTGTTCCCTTAGGGAGTGGACCTTGGAAATCTGTTTCTATTAACTGAATGCCCATCTGAGGGGTTAGTACAAGTCTGGTGGCAGAGCAGAGGTCCAATCCTGCATTCCCCTTAGTGGCTCTCCACACTGATTGGGATGCCGCAGGGTTGGCCAATTCCCCTCTGGCTTGCTTTCCATCGCCCCATATATTTGCGGGCCCTGCAGGCGAGGGTCCCGCTGTCCGTTTTTTGACCTGGCTCCAACATAGCCTGTAGTAAGTGGCTGTCCATTAATATCTTTCATTGATCTGCATTCATTAGCCCAATGATTTCCCATTTTACATCTTGGACACAATCCAGGTTGTTTTGGACAGTCCTGCATAGCCCCTGTTTCTGCTGTTCTTCCTCTATTGGGACATTGCCTTTTAAGGTGTCCCAGTTGTCCACACCGAAAGCATGTACCTGGGTTCTGCTTGTTGCCTTGCGTTATCTGTATAACCACAATGGCAAGGCCTGCATTAGTTAATGGACTGCCCAGTTCCCTACATACTTTCATCCAAGCTTCAAGTCCCTTATGTTTGTAGGGAGTTATGGCAGCCTTGCATTCCTTAGTACATTGCTCATAAACTAATTGCTTAATCAGTGGCATGGCCACATCCGGATCTCCGAAAATCCTTCCAGCTGCTTCTACCATTCTAGCTACAAAATCTGAAAAGGGCTCCATGGGTCCCTGAATAATTTTAGTCAAATTTCATGCAACTTCTCCCTTGTTAGGCAATGATTCCCATGCTCTTGTGGCAAGCATATTAACTTGATCATACACCTGCAGCGGATATCTAGTTTGCTGCTGTGCAAACCTGCCCTGTCCCAAGAGCATATCCAAATCCCAGGCAGGATTACCAGCTGCTTGATTAATAGCAGCCTGTTCATTGGCATATTCTGTTAAAAAGGCTTTCCAGTCTAAATATTGACCTGATGAGAGGCAAGCTCTCACGGTGCTCATCCAATCAGAAGGAGTCATGCAAAGTCTGTGAAGAACCTCTAATTGGGAAACAGTAAATGCAGCAGTTATACCATAAGTGCAGACTGACTCAGCCAAGTTCTTTATGACTTTAAAATCCAATGGTTCATGAAACCTTTGCCCTTGGGCATCTTGAAACACAGGGAAGCAAAGCTGACCCCTATCTTCCCGCCAAACTTCTGGACAAAAGGAAGTGCCGTAAGTGGCAGTGTTGTAGGGGGGCAGTAAGGATACAGGCGGCTCTGGGGCTGTGGGCTCCACCCTAATGGTGGACTTCTCTATTTTCTGTACTAAGTTCTCAAGTTACCCTTCAAAGTCCAAGCCACCTTCATCAGTCTGATCTTTCTCAGACTTTGCTGGCCTCTCTTCCTTCAGCTGTTCTAACACTTCCTGTCCCTTCTCTACTGCTTTAGAACACACTTTATTCTCCAAGTAGCTCCTAATCAGTTTCCAGATTGGTCGCACTCCACCTTTTATGTTTCCTTCCTCCCAGGCGAATTCCAAACCTCTCCCTAATTCATCCCAGCTGGACAGCGTCAGGTGACCCGACACTGCGAACCAAGGGGCAGCAATATCTACCTCTGGCAGAAATCTTTCTAGAGTTTCTCTCTTCAATTCTATCTTTTTTGCTTTTAATAGCTCCTTAAGAGCAACAAACACAGGGCAAGATTTCGAGTTCCCCATACTATCACTTTTGATTCACCCTTAACGGGACTTTATTGCTCCAACCCGGAGACCTTATTGCCTCTTTACCGAGGTCCTTCCCTTTTCGTCCCACTTTACAAGGGAACTTACCAGTCGACTGCCCTGACTGCAAGGAGTTCTGAGCCATAGAAAATGTCCCCATACGTCTCTTCCCCATACGTCTCTTCCCCGTACGGGTCACCATTCGTCGCAGCCTCACCGACCAGCAGAAATAAGGAGGCAACCACGAACTCTTCTTCGAGCAGTTTATTCAGGAACCTTGTACTACAGAATCATTCATTCATCTCTCCTCCCAGCCCCCAGAACTCGCGGGTTAAATACTTTCCCTGGTCCCAATCAGCATCGGCTACAAAGCATAATAGGCCACAAGAAATCGTGCCAGCTTGCATCACAAACTGGAGGCATTCAACTTTTCTAAATAAGGACTTGTGTATCGCGATGCTCCAAATAATGACTTGTTTATTGAGGTGCTCTCTGCTCTGGCCAGAGGCCAGGTGCCATATTTAGGGTGGCAGCTGCGGCTCTCCACAAGAAATGTCAGGTCAAGAACTTAAGCAGTTATTTGAAGTAGAAACCATGAAACTCATAGCTCACTCATTTGGGTCATGCTTAATGAGCTTTCTTATACAACACAGGACCAATTTCCCATGGAATGGTCCTGCTTACAGTGTAATAGATCCTTCTACATCAATTAATAATCAAGGTAATTGCTTAGTGATAAATCCACTGACCAACAGGCAACTTACTTGAGATTTTTTTCAGTAGATTACTTGTCAAGTAGACAGCTAACACTAACTAGAATGCATCATTCCTTGTCAATTTGGCACACAAACACCTCACATTTAAAGTATAATTTTTCATTCCTTGCCTCCAAGATATCATGCTAATATCATAAAACACATATAAAACATAGCTCAACTTTAAAAGTCTTATAGCCTTAAAAATGTACTATGCTTTAAAAATCCAGTGTCTTTTTAAAACTTAAATTTACTTGATGGCTAAGGATGTTTCAAGACCTGTCAAAAGCAGCTAACATCAATAGCATAAGTGACAGCTCATGCTGGTAAAGATATACAACAATGGGAACATTCTTCCATTTTTGGTGGAAGTGCAACGTTGTACAGCCATTATGTAGGTCAATATGGTGGTTTCTCAGAAATTTGGGAATTGATCTACCTTAAGACCCAGTTATACCACTCTTGGGTATATACTCAAAAGGCTGTCCATCTTACCTCAAGGACACTTGCTCAACTGTGTTCATATGACTTTATTCTTAATAGCCAGAAACTGAAAAACAATCTACATGCCCTTCAACTAAGGAGCAGATAAAGAAAATGTGGTATATTTACACAATGGAGTATACTCAGCTGTTAAAAAAATAAAAAGACATTATGAAATTTGTAGGCAAATGGATGGAACTAGAATTTAAAAAAAACAAAAGTCATCCTGAGTGACATAATCCAGACCCAGAAAAGTAAATATGATTATGCCTAGCCCAATCAGACTTCCTCTAGCAGCTGATGGGGGAAGATGCAGAGACCCACAGCCAATCATTAGGCTGAGCTTGGGGAACACTGCAGACAGTGGGGGGAAGTATTGTAGGAGCCAGAGGAGAACAGGACCCACAGAATCAACTAAAGGTCTCACAGGGTTTCACAAGACTGAACCAACAATCAAGGATCCTGTATGAGACTTTCCTAAGTCACATAATTATTATTATTGTTTAGTTTGGGGCTTTGTGGGACTCCTAACAGTGGGAATGAGAATGTCTCTGACTCTTTTGCCTGCTCTTGGGACTCTTTTTCACCTACTGGGTTTCCTTGTCTAGCTTTGATATAAGGGTTTGTGCATAGTCTTACTGCACCTTGTTATGTTGTGTTTGGCTGATATACCTGGGAAGTCTTCTTTTTTTCTGAAGGAAAATTAAGAACAGTGGATCTAGAGGATAAGAGATAGAGGGAAAGAACAAGGAGGATTAGAGGGAGAGGAACCTTTGGCCAGGATATATAGTATGAAAGAAGAATAATTTAAAAGAAAAATGAAATAAAATTCAAGCTTCTTAATTTGGACTCCTATAAAATCACAAAAGACTTACAATTTCTTCTGTCCAAAAGGAAAAAACTGGGGACAATCATATCAAAGGAAACCCAAAATCCATCAGTGGAAATTCAGCACTACAGCTCAATTTCTAATATCTAGAACTCACACATTGTATATTTCTGGCTGCCATCCACAGCAAAGGACTCACTTTATGGGCTTAAATGGGCTCCACCCCACACCTCCCACTGCCTGTGACAGAGACCCCATCGTCCTGGCATTTCCAATATATTGTTTCTTAATTATAACTGAGGCTTTATCTTCACCAGTAGCCTCGCTTAGCCATTCCATCAGGACAGATCCTTCTACATGTTGTCAAGATTAAGCTGACCTCCATGACTCTTTCATAGCTAGCAAACCAGTACCACCTGGAGAAGTTCTGTGTGCTGACTGAGAACACAGTGTTCTATTGCCCAAATGAAGCACAAGAGATTTAGCTGAATGGTGCTGGATTCTTATTAACCACAGCTTATTCTTCAGCTCCAGCCTGAATAGCACTCTGTTGTCTCAATGAAGCACAAAGCATTTCACCTCAGTAATGCTAGTATCTTATTAATGACAGCTGATTGTTCATGCTAAACTGAACAAAGTACATGCATTCTTAGCTTAAAATATCATATGAATGATATTCCAGTGTTTTTAAATTTTATTTAATTTTTTTTATGCTCCAGATTTTATCCCCCTCCTGGTCTAACCTCTAACTGTTTTTCCTTTTCTTCTTTATTTTTTAACCTTTTTTTTTACATGTATTTATTTATTTATTTATTTATTTATTTATTTATACTCCAGATTTTATTCACTTCCTGTCCCTGGTCCACCCTCACATGTTCCACATCCCATACCTTCTCCCTATCCCCTTGTCTCCATGAGGATGTCTCCACCACTCACCACTCACCACTCATACAACTAGACCTCTAAACTTCCTGGGGCTTCCAGTCTCTTGAGGGTTAGATCCATCTTCTCTGACTTTAATTAGGCCCAGAAATCCTCTGCTGTATATATGTTGGGGGCCTCATATCAGCTGGTGCATGCTGCCTAGTTGGTGATCCATTGTTTGAGATCTCGGCGTTAATTGAGACTACTGGCTCTCCTACAGGGTCGCCCTCCTCCTCAGCTTTTTTCAGCCTTTCAACCACAGGGGTCAGCAGCTTCTGTCCATTGGTTGAGTGAAAATATCTGCATCTGACTCTTTCAGCTACTTGTTGGGTTTTCCAGAGTGTGGTCATGATTCATTTTGTGAGCACATCATAGCCTCAGTAATAGTGTCAGGTCTTGGTCTTGTCCTCTTGAGCTGGATCCCACTTTGGGCCTGTTGCTGGACATTCTTTTCCTCAGGTTCCTCTCCATTTTCATCCCTGCAATCCTTTCAGACAGGAACAATTATGGGTCAGAGTTTTGACTGTGGGATGGCAACGCCATCCCTCACTTGATGCCCTGTCTTTCTGCTGGAGGTGGGCTCTATAATCCCCTCTCCCAATGTAGGGCATTTCATCTAATGTCCCTTTCTTTGAGTCCTGAGAGTCTCTCACCACCCAGGTCTCTGGTGCACTCTGGAAGGTCTCCACCAACCTCCTACCTCCAGAGGTTGCTGTCCTTTTCCCTCACCCAGTACCTGATCAAGTTTCCCTTTCCCCTCTCACCCCACTCCTGTCCACTTTCCCTCCCAGTTCCCTCCCTCCCTCCCCACTTGTGGTTGCTTTCTTCTCCCTCTCAAGTGGTACTCAGGTGTCCTCACTTGAGCCCTTCAGGTTGTTGACCTTTTTGAGTTCTGTGGACTGTATCTTGAGTATTCTGTACTTTTTGTGGGGGGCTAATATCTACCTCTTAGTGAGTACATACCATGCATGTCCTTTTGGGTCTGAGTTATCTCACTCAGGATATTTTCTAGTTCCATCCATTTGCCTGCAACACTCAGGACTTCCTCATTCTTAATAGCTAAGTAATACTCCATTGTGTAAATGAACCACATATTCCGTATCCATTCTTCTGTCATGGGACATCTGGCATTTTTCCAGCTTCTGGCTATTACAAATAAAGCTGCTATGAACATAGTGGAACATGTGCCTCTGTGGCATGGTAGGGTATCTTTTGGATATCTAGGGGTGGTATTGCTGAATCTTCAGGTAGAACTATTTCTAATTTTCTGAGGAACTGGCAGATTGATTTCCAGAGTAGTTGTACCAGTTTGGAATCCCACCAGCAATGGAGGAGTGCTCCTCTTTCTTCACCTGTTCCACAGATTATGCTGTCACCTCAGTTTTTGATCTTAGCCATTCTAATTGGTGTAAGGTTGAATTTCAGGGTCGTTTTGATTTGCATGTCCCTGATGACTAAAGATGTTGAAGATTTCTCTAAGTGCTTCTTGGACATTTGAGATTCTTCTGTTAAGAATTCTCTGTTTAGCTCTGTACTCCTTTTTAAATTGGTTATTTGGCTTTTTTGGAGTGTAACTTCTTGACTTCTTTGTATATTTTGAATATTAGCCCTGTATAGGATGAAGGGTTACTGAAGATCTTTTCCCAATCTGTAGGATGTTCTTCTGTCGTATTGATAGTGTTATTTGACTTAAGAAAGCTTTTCAGTTTCATGAGGTCCCATTTGTCAATTGTTGATTTTAGAGTCTGAACAATTGGTGTTCTGTTCAGAAAATTCCCCCTCGTGCCAATGCATTTAAACCTATTTATTACTATCTCTTCTATTAGATTCAGTGTATCTGGTTTTATGTTAAGGACCTTGGTCCACTTGGATTTGTGCTTTGTATAAGGTTCAACATCCTCCTTCAACAGGGACATTGAAGAAGCCATGTACATAGATTGATAGGATTAACATAGTAAGAATGACCATCTTACCAAAATCAATCTACAGATTCAGTGGAATCCTCATCAAAATTCCAAAACAATTCTTCAAAGACATGGAAAGAACAATTCTCAACTTCATCTGGAAAATAAAAAGAGTGTAGTGAAAACAATTCTTAACAATAAAAGAACTTCCCGGGGAATCACCATCCCTGACCTCAAGCTGTACTACAGAGCAATAGTGATTTTAAAAAAAAACACACACACACACACATGGTTTCGGTACAGAGACAGGTTGATCAATGGAATAGAATTGATCAATGGAATAGAATTGAAGATCCAGAAATAAACTCATACACCTGTGGATTCTTGATATTTGACAAAGAAGCCAAAACCATAAAGTGGAAAAAAGAAATCATCTTCAACAAATGGTGCTGGTCTAACTGATGGTCTGCATGTAGAAGAATGCAAATTGATCCATATCTATCACCTGATACAATGCTTAAGTCCAAGTGGATCAAGGATCTCAACCTGTGAAGAAAGTTTATTATTTTTTGACAATATGGATGATTGCTATTTATTCATTTTTTGCTGAATTGTCATGATCAGAACCTTTAATAAAATGGTAAATTATAGTGGCAAGTAGGTATATTCTTGTATTATTCTTCATCTTAGAAGGGAATTCTTTTAGTATTGAATGTTGCATTAGTTGTGGATATTATTGAGGTGCCTTTATTGGCTTGAAGGGATTTCATTCTGTTTCATATTTGTTAAGTATTTAATAATTGGAAACTATAAAATATTGTCAGTGTTTCTTATACATTTATTAAGATGGCTATAAGATTTTAGTCCTAAGTCTGCTTTGTATCAAATTCAGTCAGGGTCATTAAACCACTCTTTTCAAACCTCATTTATTCATGAAAAATAGTCCTGGGTATGGCTGGGTGTGATTTGGTAGAATTTCATTAAATTTTCTTCCCTTACAATTCAAAAGTGTTACAGTTCTGTAGTATGTTTACTGATGATGGTATTTTCTGGTTTGGGCATAAGAATGATATTAGTCTATAGAATGAGTTGCAATATGTTTCTCCACTTTGATTTTGTGAATGAGTAAAGACTTGATAGGAAATATTTCTCAAGAGTTTTGTAGAATTCACTAGCAAAGTTCTTTGAGCCTCAACTTTTTTTTGTAAATGCTTTTTTAGGAAAACACTGATTAGTTTAATCTGTTTATTTAAAGACTATTGAGATATTCCTTCTTTGCACACTTTTGGTAGCTTGGACCTTGTCAGAAATTCATTTTTTACATCTTTGGTATTTAATTTGTTAAAATAGAATTATTCCTAGCATTCTCTCTTAATCCTTTTAATTCTGTTAAATCCAGACAAGTATTTAACTGTTCTTCCTCTTAGTTTTGTAATTTTATATTTCTCTTTTTTCCTTTTGTTTCATTCTGTTTCTTTTCTTCTAATCATCTTGTTCAATTGATCTATTTTTATATTTTTCAAATCAATAATTGATATTGTTAATTATTTCTATTGTATTTCTATTCTCCATTTTACTATTGTTTACCCACTTTTATTTCATTTCTTAACCCTGAAAATTTTATCATTTTTTGAGATAGATTTTGATAAAAAATTTTCCATCCTTTTACTTTAAATCTAAAGAATATTTTGTTAACAGCATATAGCACAATTTGACTTTTCATTGTCTAACAAATTTTACCTTTTGATTACTTAATCCATTCACATGTAATAATATTATTGACATGTCAAGACTTATACCTGACATTTTTCTTTTGTGTTTTCTTATGACTTTTATATTTTTTTCAGTTATTTCATAACTGTACTCATTATACTAAATAAATAACTTTAAATAACTTTAGTGAGTTTTTTGTTTTTAATTTTATTATTTGTTTAGGCTAATTGTAGATGGTAAGGAGAAGCAAACAGATTTATATACCCATCTCATTTTTTAGGTTAATATTTTTTTAATTTTAATATTTAATACATTGTATTTTTATCATATGTACCCACAACTCCTTCTTTGAATATTTACCAGATCCTCCCCTCTCTGCCCACACCCAATGATTTCCTTTTGTTGTTATTATTGAGTTTAATGATCCAAAAACTCTAGTTTGTGATGTCCATATACTCTTGGGTCCAGCACCACCTGCAGCAGTATGGTTGACATAAGGGCATCCACCCTCTTAAAGAAAACTGACTCTCCTTCCCCTACAAGCCATCAGCTATCCATAGACCCTCATTTAGATGTCAGGGTTTATTGACCCCCCTCCCATTCTCTGTTACAATAGTGAGGGACTTTATCTTATACAGGTTTTGCACAGACAACCACAGCTGCTGTGAGTTTACAAGTGCAGTAGTACTAATATGTCCAAAAGACATTGTTTTAAAGTTCCTTTTCAGGTCTTTAAATATTTAAAGAGACATTTTTGTGGTAGGCAGGGCACAAATTCTTCTTAGACACCCTTTCACCATGACTCTGTGCCTGAGTCAGAGTCTCTTAGAAGGGAAGGTCCTACCTAGGATCTACTGTCACATCTATTATTGGCTCTGTGAATATGGAATTTTCAAGTAATCCTTCTTGGACTTGTTTCCCTGAGATGTAAAATAAAGAGATCTAATGTGAACGTATGCCGCATTCCTTTTAACATGACTATGTTAAAAGTCCAAGATCACAGTGATGATGTGCCTCTAAGCAATTAAATGTGCAAACCAAATAAGTCAGACATATGCTGTCTTTTGAAATAGGTAGACTTATCTATAACCAAATTATTAGTAGGAGGTATAATTACACCCAAACTTTAATAAAATACTTATTTGGCCCCACACCACTGACAATAACAGATTATCTACTTGTATGTTAATCACTGTGATTGGAGCATAAAAAGTGAGATCTACCACACTAAGATGTCTAAGAAGCCATTTTCAAATAAGAGCTTTGTGTGAAATCTTATCACCATTTGCAATGATTTTTAAAGATACATTGTTAGTAAAATAGTGTATGTTTCTCCAGTGGAACTTATGTACCATGATATGGCAAAAATGAATGGTCCCTACTTCAGTGGGCCCTACTTTAAAATGAGGGTGTTAGCAGGAATGTCACCTTCAATTATTAATAACAACCTTAGCCCTGATAATTCCACAGATACTTTCATTTGGCCTGAAATTTTAATATGACTTTGGAAAGATCTACTTCCCTAATTGTATGTTATCTAGGATAATATTAAAATGAGCCTCTATTTGCTAAGAACTTAGGAACAAAGTGACAGACAACGTGGCTAGGGTGGGTTTTGATTGTAACAGAAAACCAAGTCCTGCTGTTTGTTTATTTGTTTGCTTTGGTATTTAATGCTGTGTGGATTATCCATAACAAGGGAAGTCCCTGTATATATAATCAACAATCAAATATACATAAAACCACAGATGACAAAAATGTCAGCAAGATCCTCTGTAAGGGAACACAGCTGGGCAAGGATGCTAAAGATGCTGAAAGGGATGCAGGGGTGGCTGAAGCCAGGGCCATTAGTCAGTAAAGGCTTCGTGCTGATGTTCTCCCACAGCACATTTCTGTAATGTCTTTACAAATGCTCCTGAACCAGCTGTTTCATTGAACAACACAGATTTTTATGACCTCTCTTTTCATTGCTTTCATTTCTCTTTATTAACATTAACAAAGAGTGGATCTTAGACAACTTAAGGTTCTACTTAGTTAAGGATCAAATTCATGAAGGTATTACTAATATTTTAATAAGTTTCAGAAGTATCTTGAAATTTGTATTTTTTGTCTGGTTTCCTGAGTATCAGTCCTATTTAACTGGCTTGTAGTTTTTTAGTCTGACCTTGAGGCTCTGCTACTGCCTGCTGTTAAGTTACAAATCATAGCTTCCTGTTTATCATTCCAGTTGAAGGAAGACAAGCTCTCAAGTTGTATCTCTGTAGTTACTCATCTACAAAATGGTCCAGAGGAAGCGCCTATATTGTTCATGATTACAGACTATATTGGATGGTTTGAGTTTGAGTTTCTGTAGAGCTAACCAAGCATGTTACTGAAGACCAAGGTTTCAGCAATAGAAGAGACTTGGTTTAGCATATGTACTCTGTGAAGCTCTTGCTTTGGCGGACAGCACTTGCAAGGTTTAGCTGTTTCATATCCATCAGCTTTCTCCCAACGGTGTCCCATAAAACATTATTTATATAGGATATAGGCGCTTTGTAAAAATAAATTTGACAAACACTAAGAGAAGTAAAGGAAAGCATATTTTCTTGTTTTAAGGCTTCTCAGGGCTCTGGATAAGCCTAGGCCTCTCATGAATCTTGGAGAGATTAATAAGAAATAACACAGCCTCTGGGCATTTTCAGTGCCCAGCTAGCAGGAAAATTGTTCTGAGAAATACCCTCTGGGCAATATCCTGGCATACATTTCTAAATGTGAAGACACAATTATATGAACTATGAAAACTATGTCTTGATTTTTTACTTTTTATTTAATTATTATTTATAGTTCAAAAAAACTACTTGTCAAAACTGTAATATTAAAACAGAAGATTTCAATTGAAGCTGAAGAATAGAGTTATGATTTTTAATAAGTTATTTAAGCCTTGGTTGCTGATAATTACCTGTCACATAACAGTATGTTGCTGTTGCTGTAAGTATTGTTTGTAAAATATCTGGTTCTATCCAACCAGTATGCTGTGACTTACATTTCTCTTTAGACCAATAGTTAAACTGATGGGGCGACAGACAGATGGTGTATAATGTATTTCTTTAGAAAATATTGCACATGCTTCTGCCAAGTAGATTGTTGTAAGACCACATGGAGCACTCAATTGTATTAAACATTTCACAACCTTACTGATATAATCTAAGTAAGATTAACAGAGAAGGCTGCTGGTTCCAGCTACATAATTAGAGCATGTTCCTTTAAGGATGCCAACCATCTGAGATATAAACCCAAGAGTCAAAAAATAAAATTAGAAGTCAAGAAATAAAATTAAGCACAATGCCAACATTATTTCTCAGTTTAACATACTATTTGACCACAGAGGCAAAACTGGCCCTGACAGCAAGGTGAATCATCTTATATATCAAGAAGTTGAGGACTCTCTCCAGGGCTGCAGGCTCTGAAGCTACTCCTCAGCCATACTGTGCCATACTGTGCCTTTCCTCTTCCTTCTATGTATCAGGTCTATCCTCAAGCTGCGAGGATGAGGGCTATGTTATTTATAAACATGCTATCAAAAGACACAGAGGAAGAGATACTCCACTCTTACTTATCAGGAAACAACCATTTCCTTGGGGTATCTACTAATTTCACCAACCAAATTTTACTGGCTGGAATTGGGCTACATTCTGGTCTTGGTGCTCTATTACTGTAAATAGTGTTTATCACACAGAACTCTTTTTTGTTTGTTGGTTTTATTTTTAATGGAAGATTATATATATATATTATATATATATATATATTAGATATTTTCTTTATTTACATGTCATAATGATAGCTCCTTTCCCCTACTCAGCAACCCACCCTCACCTGCTTCCTGACCCTGGCATTCCCCAACACTGGGGCATAGAACGTTCAGAGGACAAAGGACCTCTCCTCCTATTGATGACCGACTTGGCTATCCTCTGCTGTACATATGCTGCTGGAGCCATGAGTCCCACCATGCGGGTACTCCTTGGTTGGTGTTTTAGTCCCTGGGAGCAATGACGGTACTAGTTAGTTCATATTGTTGTTCATCCTAAGGGGCTGCAAACCTTTCAGCTCCTTGGGTCCTATCCCTAGCTCCTTCATTGAGGACCCTGTGCTCAGTCCAATGGATGGTTGTGAGCCTCTACTTCTGTATTAGTCGGGTACTGTCAGAGCCTCTCAGGAGACAGCTACATCAGGCTCCTGTAAAACAGCACTTGCTGGCATCCATGACAGTGTCTGGATTTGATGATTGAATACGGGAAGGATTCCGCAGTGGAGCAGTCCCTGGATTGTCCTTCCTTCAGTCTCTGCTCCATAGAATGCCTCTTCAACTCCATCCATGCATAGTCTGTTCCCCCTTTTAAGAAAGAACTAAGTATCCACACTTTGGTCTTCCTTCTTCTTGAGTTTCTTGTGGTTTATGGATTGTACTTTGTATATTCAGATCTTCTGGGCTAATATCCACTTATCAGAGAGTGCATACCATGTGTGTTTTTGTGATTGGATTACCTCACTCAGGATGGTATTCTCCAGATGCATCCATTTCCCTAAGAATTTCATAAATTTATTGTTTTTAATAGCTGAGTAGTACTCCATTGTATAGATGTACCACATTTTCTGTATCCATTCCTCTGTTGAGGGACATCTGAGTTGTTTCCAGTTTCTGGCTATTATGAATAAGACTGCTATGAATATAGTGGAACATGTGTCCTAATTACATGTTGGAGCATCTTCTGGGTATATGCCCTGGAGCGATATAGCTGGGTCTTCTGGTAGTACTATGTCCAGTTTCTGGAGGAACTATCAAACTGATTTCCAGAGTGATTGTACCAGCCTGGAATCCCACCAGCAATGCAGCAGTGTTTCTCTTTCTCCATGACCTTTCCAGCATCTGCTGTCACCCGAGTTTTTTATCTTAGCTATTCTGACTGGTGTAAGGTAGAATCTCAGACTTGTTTTTATTTGCATTTCCCTGATGACTAAGGATGTTGAACATTTCATTAGGGGCTTCTCAGCCATTCAGTATTCCTCAGTTGAGAATTCTTTGTTTAGCTCTATACCTCATTTTTTAATAGGGTTATTTTGTTCTCTGGAATTTAACTTTTTGAGCTCTTTGTGTATATTGGATATTAGCCCTCTATCAGATGTAGGATTGGTAAAGATCATTTCCCAATCTGTTGGTTGCTGTTTTGTCCTATTGACAGTATCCTTTGCCTTATAGAAGCTAGGTAATTTTATGAGGTCCCATTTGTCAATTCTTGATCTTAGAGCATGAGGTATTGGTGTTCTGTTCAGGAAATTTTCCCCTGTGCCCATGTGCTCGAGGCTCTTCCCCACTTTCTTTTTTATTAGTTTCAGTGTATCTGGTTTTATGTAGAGGTCCTTGATCCACTTGAACTTGAGCTTTGTACAAGGAGATAGGCATGGATCTATTTGCATTCTTCTACATGCTAAACTGCCAGTTGAGCCAGCACCATTTGTTAGAAGTGCTGTCTGTTTTCCACTGGATGATTTTAGCTCCTTTGTCAAAGATCAAGTGATCATAGATGTATGAGTTCATTTCTGGGACTTCAATTCTATTCCATTGATCCAACTGCTTGTCACTGTACCAATACCACACAGTTTTTATCACAATTGCTCAATAGTACAGCTTAAGGTCCTGGATGGTGATTCCACCCAAGGTTCTTTTATTGTTGGGAATAGGTTTTTCTATCCTAGGTTTTTTTGTTATTCCAGATGAATTTGCAAATTGTTCTTTCCAAATCTGTGAAGAATTGAGTTGGAATTTTGATGAGGATTGCATTGAATCTGTAGATTGCTTTCAGCAAGATGGTCATTTTTACTATATTAATCCTGCCAATCCACGAGCATGGGAGATCTTTCCATCTTCTGAGATTGTCTTTGATTTCCTTCTTCAGAGACTTGAAGTTCTTGTCATACAGAACTTTTACTTGCTTAGTTAGAGTCATACCAAGGTATTTTATATTATTTGTGACTATTGTAAAGGGTGTTGTTTTCCTAATTTCTTTCTCAGCCTAATTATCTTTTGTGTAGAGGAAGGCTACTGATTTACTTGAGTTAATTTTATATCCAGCTACATAGATGAAGCTGCTTATCAGGTTTAGGAGCTCTCTGGTGGAATTCTTGGGTTCACTTAAGTATACTATCATATCATCAGCTAATAGTGATAATTTGATGTCTTCCTTTCCAATTTTTATCTATTTGATCTCCTTTTGTTGTCTAATTGCTCTGGCTAGGATTTCAAGTACAATATTGAATAGGTAGGGAGAGAGTGGGCAGCCTAGTCTAGTCCCTGATTTTAGTGGGATTGCTTCAAGTTTCTCTCCATTTAGTTTGATGTTGGCTACTTGTTTGCTGTATATTGCTTTTACTATGTTTAAGTATGGGCCTTGAATTCCTGATCTTCCAATACTTTTATCATGAAGGGGTGTTGGACTTTGTCAAATGCTTTCTCAGCATCTAATGAGATGACCTTATGGTTTTTTTCCTTTGAGTTTGTTTATATAGTGAATTATGTTGATAGATTTGCATATACTGAACCATCCCTGCATCCCTGGGATGATGCCTACTTGATCATGATGGATGATCGTTTTGATGTATCCTTGGATTCCATTTGCAAGAATTTTATTGAGTATTTTTGCATCAATATTCCTAAGGGAAATTAGTCTGAAGTTTTCTTTCTTCGTTAGGGCTTTGTGTGATTTAGATATCAGAGTAATTGTGCCTCATAGAACGAATTGGGTAGAGTACCTTCTGTTTCTATTTTGTTGAATAGTTTGAGGAGTATTGGTATTAGGTCTTCTTTGAAGTTCTTATAAAACTCCGCACTAAACACATCTAGTCATGGGCTTTTTTTGGTTGGGACAAAATTAATGACTGTTTCTAATTCATTAGCAGATATGGGATTGTTTAGATCATTGATCTGATATTGATTTAACTTTGGTACCTGGTATCTGTCTAGAAAATTGTCCATTTCATCCATGTCTTCCATTTTTGTTGAGTATAGACTTTTGTAGTAGAATCTTATGATTTTTGGACTTCCTCAGTGTTTGTTGTTATGCCTCCCTTTTCATTTCTTGTTAATTAGGATACTGTCTCTGTGCCTTCTAGTTAGTCTGGATAAGGGTTTATCTATTTTGTTGATTTTCTCAAAGAAACAGCTCCTGGTTTGGTTGATTCTTTGTATAGTTCTTTTTGTTTTCATTTGGTTGATTTCAGCCTGAGTTTGATTATTTCCTGCCTTCGACTCCACTTGGGTGAATTTGCTTCTTTTTGTTCTAGAGCTTTCAGATGTGCTGTCAAGTTGCTGGTAAATGCTCTCTCCAGTTTCTCTTTGGAGGCACTTAAAGCTATGAATTTTCCTCTTAGGACTGCTTGCATTGTGTCCCATAAGTTTGGGTATGTTGTGGCTTCATTTTTATTAAACTCTAGAAAGTCTTTAATTTCTTTCTTTATTTCTTCCTTGACCAAGTTATCATTGAGTAGAGTGTTGTTAAGCTTCCATGTATATGTGGGCTTTCTACTGTTTATGTTGTTATTGAGGGGCAGCCTTAGTCCATGGTGATCTGATAGGATACAAGAAATTACTTCAATCTTCTTGTATCTGTTGAGGCCTGATTTGTGACCAATTATATGGTCAATTTTGGAGAAGGTACCATGAGGTGTTAAGAAGAAGGTATATCCTTTTGTTTTTGGATAAAAAGTTCTATAAATATCTGTTTAATCCATCTGTTTCATAACTTCTGTTAGTCTCACTGTGTCTTTGTTTAGTTTCTGTTTCCACGGTCTGTCCACTGGAGAGAGTGGGGTGTTGAAGTCTCCCACTATTATTGTGTGTGGTGCAGTATGTACTTTGAGTTTTAGTAAAGTTTCTTTTATGAATGTAGATGCCCTTGCATTTGGAGCATAGATGTTCAGAATTGAGAGTTCATCTTGGTAGATCTTACCTTTGATGAATATGAAGTATCCCTCCTTATCTTTTTTGATCACTGTAGTTTGAAAGTAGATTTTATTGGATATTAGAATGGTTACTCCAGCTTTTTTCTTGGGACTATTGACTTGGAGGATTGTTTTCCAGTCTTTTATTCTGAGGTAGTGTCTGTCTTTGTGCTGAGGTAGGTTTCTTGTATGCACCAAAATTTTGGGTCCTGTTTATGTACCAAGTCTGATAGCCTATGTTTTTTTATTGGGGAATTGAGTCCATTGATATTAATAGATATTAAGGAAAAGTAATTGTTGCTTCCTGTTATTTTTGTTAGAGTTGGAATTCTGATCATGTGGCTATCTTCTTTTAGTTTTGCTGGAAGATTACTTTCTTGCTTTTTCTTGGATGTAGTTTCCCTTCTTGTGTTGAAGTTTTCCATTTATAATCCTTTGAACAGCTAGATTTGTGGAAAGATATTGTGTAAACTTGGTTTTGTCATGTAATACTTTTATTTCTTCATCTATGGTGATTGAGAGTTTTTCAGGGTATAGTAGCCTGGGCTGGCATTTGTGTTCTCTTAGGGTCTGTATGACATCAGCCCAGGATCTTCTGGCTTTCATAGTCTTTGGCGAGAAATCTGGTGTAATTTCGATAGGTCTGTCTTTATATGTTACTTGACCTTTTTCCCTCACTGTTTTTAATATTCTTTCTTTGTTTTGTGCACTTAGTGTTTTGACTATAATGTGGCAGGAGGAATTTCTTTTCTGGTCCAGTCTGTTTGGATTTCTGTAGCCTTCTTTTATGTTCATAGGCATCTCTTTTTTGGTAAGGGAAGTTTTCTTCTATAATGTTTTTGAAGATATTTACTGGCCCTTTTAATTGGAAGTCTTCTCTTTCTTTTATACCTAATATCCTTAGGTTTGGTCTTCTCATTGTGTCCTAGATTTCCTGGGTGTTTTGAGTTAGGAACTTTTGCATTTTGTGTTTTCTTTGTCTGCTATGTAAATGTTTTCTATGGTATCTTCTGTGCCTGAGATTCTCTCCTCTATCTCTTGTATTCTGTTGGTGATGCTTGCATCTATGGTTCCTGACTTCTTTCCTAAGTTTTCTATCTCTAGAGTTGTCTCTCTTTGTGATTTATTAATTGTTTCTACTTCCATACTTATGTCCTGAATGGTTTTGTTCAATTCCTTCACCTGTTTGGTTGTGCTTTCCTATAATTCTTTAAGGGATTTTTGTGTTTCCTCTTTAAGGGCTTCTACTTATTTACTTGTGTTCTCCTGTAATTCTTTAAGGAATTTTTGTGTTTCCTCTTTAAGGGCTTGAACCTATTTACCTGTGTTCTCCTGTATTTCTTTAAGGGAGTTATTCATGCCCTTCTTAAATTTCTCTATCACCATCATGAGATTGATTTTAGATCCAAATCTTACTTTTCTGGTGTTTTGGTATATCCAGGACTTGCTGTGGTGGGAGTACTAAGTTCTGATGAAGCCAAGTAGTCTTGGTTTCTGTTGGTAAGATTCTTGAGTTTGCCTTTCACCATCTGTTGATCTCTGGTGTTAGATGTTCTTGCTGCCTCTGGCTGGAGCTTGATCCTCCTGTGGGTCTGTAAGCCTGTGTCAGCCCTTCTGGGAGATCAGCTCTCCTCTGGTAAGACCTGTGTGCAGAAGGCTGTGAATCAGCAGTCCCTCTTGAGTCCTGAGGTCAGAGCATACCCTAGAGACAAGCTTTTTGCTTTCAAGAAAGGTACAGAGAGGGTTGTGGATCCACTGTCCCTCCTAGTTGTAGAGGGAGGTAGAAAGGATCCTGTCCTAGCTGCCCTGCCACTTCTGTATCCTGAACCTCCTGGTTGGTCCAGCCTTAGAAAGTCACTGGAGATAAAATGGTGATCTCGCCTGAGTCTTGGGGTCAGAGCACTCCCTGGAGACCAGCTCTCCACTGGCAGGAAAGGTGCAGAGAGGATTGTAGATCTGCACCTCTGTAGAGGTAGATTGTCTCTCTGGAAAGAAAATGGTGATCTCGCCTAAGTCCCCCACACAGAACTCTTATAAGAGAGAGTAGTACCTAATTGGGTGTGTCTTACAATTTCAGAGTCTCAGTTCATAGTCACCAAGGCAGGAAGTATGGCAGCACTCAGGCAGACATGGTGCTCAAGAAGGAGCTGAGAGTTCTATATCTGCATCTATAGGCAGCAGGAGGAGATGCCACTGGGCCTGACCTCAAACCCCCAGCAACAAGCTTCCTCCAACCAGGCCACATGCTCTGACAAGGCTACTTTCTAATCTTTCTCAAGTAGTGCTGCTCCCTGATGACTAAGCATTCAAGTATATGAACCTATGGGGTCTGTTCTTATTCAAATAAGCACAAAGCCTATTCTTAAATCTTTGTAAAAAGAAAGGGTCACCATGGTTTTCTTAGAGAAATGAGAGTGTCTGGGAGCTGGGGAATAAAGCAATCTCTCCAGCTACCAGGAGAAACAGGTTTTTGAGATAAAAAAAAAAAGCAGAGAATAAATATTGAGTGAAGCCACCAGCAGTATTTTCCCTATTGCCTATGGTACAGGGACCCTGGAAAATCAAACAGTGTTTTCATTTGAAAAACATATTGGACTAGTCAACCTCATTTACATTCAAAGAAGATGAAAGGGGGCAAGTTTGCTGAAAGGAACCCTCCCCATTCTGCATATGTCATGTAAAAGAGTCAGTGGGAGATTCCGACTCCTACAAATCCACATGCCAAGCAGCAGAACTGAGAGATCCAGGAATTACAAGAGTGTTTGGCTCTTATCTCAGCAATTATGTAGATTGCTATCCCTCAGGGAAGAATGAGGAAAATGATAAAAGAATAGTAGTCATTTATTTTGCACTTATGTTAATAAAGGTTCCTAGGTTTGGGGTCGAAATGGCTGGAGAAAATACAGGGCTTTATTATAAGGGAAAGAATGGAGTAAGAGAGAGGGAACAGATACCATCCAACAGTCTTATGCATTCATTTTCATCCCTCCTATAATTATTGAGTAGCCCCCAATAGTCATCATTTGGAAATGTGGGTACCACTTGAATATTGTGAAGATATTAATCTCAGGTCCAAAGTGACTCCAAGATCTAGTCTCTACTGTGATAAAATATCTAATTATGACACATGAGAGAGAAACTCTCATTGTTTTACCTACAAATCTTGTAGATTAAAAAAAAGAAAAAAAGAAAAAAATCTTTAACAAATAAATGGAAGTAAGTATTTGGGGAGATAGATGCATGGGTTATGCTTAGGCAAGCTCCATGAGAAAATTACTTTCAGCTAAAGAAAAGTTCTTGGACCAATGTTCTAATGCAGGAGAGTAGATTGTTTGCTCCTCAGATGTACCTTCTTCAGGGGTAAGTGTCAGTGAAACAAAACTTCAGCAAAGCAAGGAGTGCTCAGTCAGTTGTAATGTATTTTCTATACCACCCATGATACTGTCAATGCAGAAAATTGATTCTTTTTCTCTCTCCTTCTTGATCTTGAAGCACAGTTTTTCAGTAGAAGTTACATATCGTCTGATACATAGCAAGAGAAAATATTTACCAAACCTTAGCCATGGGCACATGAGGAAGAGTACAAAAGAAACAGAAAACATAAGTTCTTTGCACAATGAATATATAGCATGTATTAAAATTAAATAAGGTGATAATATACGTGGATGAAGCAGTAGTATGCCATTGCTTGTGGCCATTTTTGCACTGCAATTTTTTGAACCAATATCACCTAAATCTGACTATCCTCCCAGGTACTAAATTCAATCAATCTGTTATCAAATATTTTTTGTATGCTATGTGCTAGATAAAAATCTTCATTAGAGAGGGCAGATCTGATCTGAGGAACCTTCCCAAAGTCCTTTCTATCAAAGTCAGATGAATAAGGGAGCTGATCAGGACAAAAAATATCATTACAGTCTAAATCCTAGTGCATGTATGAAATGAGATATTTTGGGGGGAGCTGTAAACTGTGAAGCACAAAATAAAACCTGTAAACTTAAAACAAGGAGAGAGAGAGAGAGAGAGAGAGAGAGAGAGAGAGAGAGAGGCACTTACTGAAGAGAAAGTGTCTGACTTCCTACAAAGTTAACTTTAAAGGGCATGCTCATTTGGATGTTGCCATTACCCTGTGCTTACCATCCTCTGCATCAAACTTCAACTTAGCAGGATCTATTAAATATGGAAAAGACAATATTGCTTCTATAATTCAAAAGACACTGAAATCATTATGGGATAAAGTGATCGGACAAGGCCTTTGCAAAACTGTGACCCCAAATGAACCTTCAAAGCAAATATGGAGAACAAACACTTCATATCAGATTTGGAGAGAGAACTCTGTAGAATCTTATGTATTTCCCCTTTAACCTACCTTTGTGAAATGGATTCAGTTTTATCATCCTACCTCTGGGGAGATGGGGACAGACAGACTGCTGATGCTCAATGGCCCAGCAGTCTTCTGCTGAGCTCCAGGCCAATTAAAGACTTCAAGTAAAAGTATTGGCATCTGAAGAAAGGTACCTGAAGTTATTCACTGCCCTTCTATGAATATCTTCATATGTTCACATTCACATGCCTACATGCACCTTTACATATGAATATACATACACAAGTACATACCTCCTACACACTTACATAGATGGTATGTGACACTGTTCCTGGAGAGACCGAAAGAAATGTCTACTTTCCCAGGTGAGGAAACAACAAGACAGAAGTACAAATGCCACCAAAGCCCAACTTAGTAAACAAACGAGTTCTATTGGGGTTATTTACAGGAGTATGAATGAGAGGTTAGTGCAGGAACAGGAATGACTCAAAAATTGCTGCATCACCCCAGCATAGGTGACAGATCACCAGCTGGAAACCTGGAGCTCACTGCACAGTTTGGAGGCAGCTCAATTGAGTAAAGAGGGGCTTTTTTAGCTAGATTGTTGGTCTGAGCCTCTTCTAGGCAGCTCCCCTGATCTCTGCCTCTTCCATGCAGCTCAGTTGGACAGTGTTCAGGCACCATGGGTGCTCCGAGCTTCTTCTAAGAACCTAGGCTTTTCTGAAGGTCTCTCAGCAGTCTTTATTATTTCTATAAATCTGATGAGGGAGGGACCTAGTGTATCTGACTAGTTTCAGGGCCATGCTTAAGCTTTAGAATTGTTCACTTCTTGAGTCTTAAGGAGCCTCTGCCCTTTAGCTTCCTAAGTCCTAAGCTGCCCTGGAGGATGGAATGGCTCATCTTCGTTTAAAACATGAGTCAGAATGTGTTTCTTTTCAAGGTAGAATGTTTCTATTCAGAAAAAAAATTTCTAAACAAAACATATATACACTCATACATATAATAATTGAATGTTTATAATATAATATGTATCATACATATATATGTGTATGTAATTTATATTATACATATAAGTGTGTAATATATGTATGTACATTTCATAAACATTAATAACATATTTGAAGGCTACCTAGATATATAGTTTTTGAAGCTTCCATAAGGTGTTATCAATTTGTATGCTTAGGCTAACAAGTATAAATTTTCCTTTTCCAAACCCATTATTTATTTCAGATTAATATATATACATATTACATATATGTGTGTGTGTGTGTGTATGACACTATCTAGAAGTAGTAATGGCAATAGCAATAGTAATAATTTAAATAATGACCATGAAGGCAAAAACATGAAAAGAAATACCCATGCGATAAAAGGAAAAGAGAGTAAGCTGCAAAGCAGGTTTAGGAGAAAAACTGCCGGTAACCTTCAGTCAGCTGTTTGAAGGGAAAAAGGCTAGTCTAGCTTCAAAAATGTTTTCACTGAGAATTTAAAAGGAAAACATGCCCTTTAAAATTGGGATTTCATTTCTTGCTTCTAGCAAGGGTTTCTCACTCCAGAATTTGTGCCCCAGGAAAAGTGACTCACTGCCCTAAGATGTGCCTAGTGTTTCCATAGAGAGCAGAACCTGGACAGAAGCCTCTGGTTCAGCTGCACAGACCCATGCCCCCATATTTAGAGGAATACAACCACCATGCCTAGATATTCAAAAAAAAAAACAAGCACCATGGCCATTCTACCCTTGACCCTGTTAGTGGCAAAATCCTGAGTCAGTATGGACTGGTGCTCAGGTCAAAGCTGAGACACGGCACTCTGGGTCCTGGACAGAGGCTCCTGTCAGCCTCTCCAAACGTTTCCTACTAATATGTCAAACAGGCTGAGTGTAATAGGTTTGCTTTAATTTTTTAAAAGATGTATGAGCGTTCTGCGTCTATGTACCATTTACTAGCTTAGTGCCCACAGAAGCCAGATGAGGGAGTTAAATCACCATGTGGATGCTATTGATCGAATCCAGACCTCTGGAAAAGCAGCCAGGGCTAGTAACTGCTAAGCCATCTCTTCCTCCCTGAGAGTTGTTAATTTTAGAGATGATAATATTATTACAACTTTCCAAAGGCAGGGATGGCAGGGAACAAAGGATAACCCAGGCTTTTCGCCAAGACAGCCACAGGAGGCCCCACCTAGTTCTGGAAGGCATGGTCTTGTTTCTGTCCTCTCCACTTAGATCCCATTTCTTGGTTGCACTGGAGCAGTCGGCTGGAGACCAATTCTTGTTGTTTAGAGAAGTAAATGTCTTCATGTGAACATTGATCTGCAGAACTGTGCAGAGATGCCATGCCACTTCATAGGCACCCTGTGTTGTGAGTACCAGGGCTTCTGAAACACAACACATCCCCCCAGTAATGGAACAAATCTAACTCATCCTCCACTCCCAGGCTGCTATTGCTTGGGCTTAATTACTCTGACTCATTTACATGTCAGTACCTTTAGGATTAAAAATGAATAAGAACCCAATGGCTCCCTACAGCTTCCACTCTATTGCTGGCAGGAGGAGACAATGAGACCACAGTGCCATTGCTTGTGGCTACACCTCGGGATGGCAGGAGTTTATTACCAGCCAATTGAGTTACATTCTGATCTAACCTCACTCCAGATGGGACATCTGCCTCTTTACAAGTGCCAGAAGCACTTGCTTGGACTTCTTCCAGATCCGCAAAGGCATCTAATATTTCTTAGGTTTGGGGTCTCCCCCCACCTTCCCCTGTACATCAGAGTTTGTTTTTACGAACCGAAAACTAAATTAGCAGGTTGTCTAAGACCCATGCTGTCTAAAAACATCTGTTAGCTATGACAATTGTTATGGTACCTACTTGCCCATGGTGTTTCTGATGAGAAGTGTAGAAACCTACTAGGAGCCTATCTCCCACCCAGATTATCCTTAGGAAAGTGATGGCTGGCCCACAATTCAGTCTATCAGGTCACTCTTAAATCTTTCTCGTTCTCATACTGGCTCCAGATAAAAGTCACAGTCCCTAGACATGAAATTTAAGGCAGTTTCCATACCTGCTTCCTCAGCTCCTTTAACTCACAGCCTCCCACAAAGAGCACTGTACATAGTTAGCTTTTCTGCTTTCTGCACCAGAACACTGTCTTCCTGCATACTCTTAGTTTTTCCCTGAACCAGAGCAGAAACCCAGACCTAATGTGTCCTCTGAGCTAAATCTTCTCTTCTGCTGACCTCCTTGCCTTCCAATAGCTTCCCCTCCATCATACAGAAAACATGTCAATCATATTCCTGATTAGGTAGCTGCAATTTAGAAAGAATTAATTTTTACTCTTCTCTGCATTCTTTGGGCACTTTATCATTCTGTCTATCTACCCACAAATTAGTCAGGTGATTAGTACTTAATCCTCACCAAAGGGACCATTATGGACTGAAGATAACTGTTTGTTCCCTGTACATATGTAGCTGAGTTTAGTATAGATGACTGACCAAAAAACACACTTGCCTATGACTTAAAAAGTATCAGGGGGACTCTGGACACCTTCCACTTTCATATGTGGCAATCAGGACATTTTCTCCAACAGTTAAATATTACATCATGGATGAGAGATACTGTTTGGTTTCTTTTTTTATTTTTATTTTTACTTTTTCAGAGCTGAGTACCAAACCCCAGGTCCTTGTACTTGCTAGACAAGTGCTCTACCACTGAGCTAAATCCCTAACCCCACTGTTTGGTTTCTAAGAAGCCTATCTTTTGTGAAATAGGGCTCTAAGGTTTTGATAAGTGAGTATAAGTGACTTTGGTCTGAATCTGCCTGGGACCTTAGTACTGAATTTCTTAAAGTTCTTATTTCTCCTCTTTGCCTGTTTCTATCTGTGATGTCCTGGGGTTTTTCCATATGAACATTCCTTGTAGGGTTGTAGGATATCATAAAGACTCATTGGCGTTCTTCCAGCTGAGATCCAGAATAACCAAAGCAGGAGATACCAGGACTCACACAGAAAGGATTGAACAAAATTTGTACAGTATGCTTTTGGCCAAAAAGGTATGTTCTAACTCAGATTTTGGTGGGGGTGAATGAATTTCCCTATCAGACAGATAGCAAGTAAGGGATACTACGAGCTGCCTTTAAAGATAACCCACTGCTTTCCATCTCCTTCTTATCTCTGCATTCCCCATCCTGTCAGCCTCTGACCTGTGTATATCTCCCATCATTCTCTGTACCTGTCACAAGTTGTTTGATGTTAATGATGTCCCCCTGTATACAAACTTCCCTCTTATTATCTTACTCTCCTTGCCCTTAACCTGGCTTTCCAAAATTCATCTCTGTGCTTCTAAGACCTTTTCTTTCTTTGGTAGTACAGTCTAAAAACCACATAAAAATCTTACAAGAATACATCATCCTTCCTAACAATTTCTGTTCTATTTTGAAAGCAGTTAAATCTGACTTTATTGATCACCTGAAAGATGGATTTCTCTCCTTCTAAACTTTATAGTAATGTATTTACAGGGCTTATTATCCACTTCTGATTTTCGTTAGAGAAATTCATGCCTTGTGTGTAAGTCTCAAGACCTCTGTAATAATATGGAACACTCAAAAGCAAAGAGTAGGCTCAACCCATTTTTTTTAACTTACTAACTGTCAAGGTGGGTCTATTACATAGAACAAGGTGTGTTTCTATTGAATTGACAAGCATCAAGGCAGATGTAGTGGCTATTCCTGGTTGTCAACTTGACTGTATCTGAAATGAACTGCAATCCAGAATTGGAGGGCTCACCTGGCCCTAATCTGGAGGCTGAGACATAACAAGTTTCTGACCTGAATCTTGGCATGGAGATCTTGAGGTGTACTGGCTACGAATCCCAGAGGATTAAGATAGAGAGATCTATGAGTTCAAGATCATCTGGGATTGGAGGTGTGGTGGCATAGTGCCTATGAATCCTAGAATATTGGGACTGGAAGATCTGCGAGTTCAATTGGGGTCACCTGGGGTTAAGGGTGTGGTAACACCTTTAACCTGGGCCACACTTTTGCTGGAGACCTATATAGGGAAGAAGGAAAGCTCGCTCTTTTTTCAATTGCTTGCCTTGTGGGACTGAGCAACTGCTGGATCCTCGGACTTCCATTCATAGCTGCTGCCGACCATTGTTGAGAGTGGATTGTTGGGAGTTGGACTACAGACTGTAAGTCTGCAATAAATTCCTTACTACATAAAGACTATCATAACTTCTGTGACTCTAAGGAACCCTGACTAATACAGCAGAATAGTCTAACTTCTAAGATAAAGTTCTTAGGCAGCTGGGGGAACAACAGAAAAAAAATGGCTCACAGCTTACTTAGAATGTTTTTATTTCTATAATCTTAACCACCAAGATTCTGGAACATAAACAAGCATCTACCTTGAAATACATAGATGAGGTACACTAGAGGTGGGACTCATCTCTCTTGACTGACAAAGCATATTTCAGGTTGAATTAATCATTTCCTTTCTTTCCAATATGCATCAAATGCTAATCTTGGTGATCATTTTTCCTTGATATCTTTCAGCTTGCCCACTTTTAAATTTAAACAAGCAAACAAAAGTACAGTGTATTAGGAGTGTGTGTTCACATCAGGTGCAATGACAGGCACTAATGCTGACTTTCACAATAATAAAGCAAGAGGAATTTTCTTCCAAATACACATCAGTTGTGGACAGACAACTACCTAAGTTCTCTCTGCAGAACAGGATTTGAACTCTCCTCCAATGCTGGGTCAGGATCATTTTCAGCTCCCAATTCCCTTCACCTTTGTTATCTCCTCCACGTGAGATAACAAAGAGAGTCTGCTGCACCTGCCCCAACCCCCAGAGGAGAATTTCTGCGTCTTTCATTTTTCTACTTTTGCCTTTGTCTTACTCTGAAGTTTCTCTTACTTACTGTCTCCCCGACTAGCAGATTTAATTTTGCTCTATATTGTATTCTGGCAACGTTGTGCTCCAATCTGTATAGAGAATGAGATGCAATATGGTTCACTAATGAGAAAATCTACATTGCAAAGACAGGGCCTATTTGTTCTCTGTTGCTTGAAAATTGTTGACCATAGGCAAGAACCTTTCCGTGTTTGCTCTGGTGCATGCAGACTGCATTCTTTACTCCTATGTGGAGGGCTGAGATGTTAGATGTTAGCGGAGGGGTGTTGTCAGCTCACACAGATTGGACTTTTGATTCAAGATGTTAGCTCCGACTTGCTACTATGTCATCTTAGAAGCTGGTGTCCTTGTCTCAGTGGATATTTGTAATTATAATTAAGCAAATGATTCATTTGAAGTGACTCAACACTTTTGTTCAATTCACACTTAAAAACAGTAACTGAGGATATTGGAAAACATTTTCCATGTGACAAATGCCAAGTGCTTCTAAGCTCAAGGTTTTAATTTTTTGCCTGAAATAAATAAATTTAGTTTTATTTTTATTGGTTATCTTATTTATTTACATTTCAAATGTTATCCCCGTTCCTGATTTTGCTTCCAGAAACCCCTTATCCTAACCCCCTTCCTCCTGCTTCTAGGAGGGTGTATCCCTACCCACCCACCAACTCTAGCCTCCCTGCCCTCGAATTCCCCTACACTGGGGCATTGAACCTTCATGGGACCAAGGGCCTCTTCTGCCATTGATGCTCAACAAGGCCATTGTCTGCTACAGGTGCAGCTGGAGCCATGAGTTGGTGGAGCCTTGGTTAGTGGTTTAGATCCTGGGAGCTCCGGTTGGTTGATATTGTTGTTCTTCTCATGGGGTTGCAAACCCCTTCAGCTGCTTCCGTCCTTTCTTAAACTCCTCCATTGGGGAACCCATAATCAGTTCAATAGATGGCTGTGAGCATTCACCTCTGTATATATCAGGCTCTCAGAAGACAGCTATATCAGGCTCCTGTCAGCAAGCACTTCTTGGCATCCACCATAGTGTCTGGGTTTGGTGACTGTATAATGGGATGGATCCTCAGGAGGGGCAGTCTCTGGATGGCCTTTCCTTCAGTCTCTACTCCACAGTTTGTTTCTGTATTTGCACCCATGAGTATTTTGTTATGCCTTCTAAGAAGGACCAAAGGACCCACACTTTGGTCTTTCTTCTTCTTGAGCTTCATGTGGTTTGTGAATTGTATCTTAGGTATTCTGAGCTTCTGGGCCAATATCCACTTATTAGTGAGTGCATACCGTGTGTGTGTGTGTGTGTGTGTGTGTGTGTGTGTGTGTGTGTGTGTGTGTGTGTTTAAGCATCAGACTTTTATAGTCATTACAGAAGAAATAAGGAAGATAGGTAATACATCAGCCAAGGTACATTCAAGCCATCTGATGCATGAGGATTCTTTAAACAAAACACAAAAATGTACACATGAAAATTGGCAGGAACTAGGCAGTGGTTACAACTGAGATAAAGTCAGCTTTATCTAAAGTACTCTAGTTCCTTCTTAAACCACAATCCACATTCTTTCTAGACCATTGTATATGGGAGTGACTCAGCTGTTATTCTAAGTATTTGCAGGGGACCTCCATTTACCAGAGGAGCCCACCAATTTTCTTCTATTATGTAATGTAGTCTGCCATTTCATGACTGTAATAAGAATTCTAAGTTTACTTTGTTGAACTTGCCCTAGGATTATTAACTCTTATCCAGTAAACTGAAATGCCTGATTTCTTTCACTATCTCTTTCAACACTGGAGGCATTTCATCTGAATAAGTAACATTCTTAGAAAATTCCAAGCCCAGGGTTGGCTCAGCGATTGACTAGGGCGTTGGACACTGGTGGAGGCCAGGAAACAATATCCAATCTAACTTGGCTATTTGTCAAATCATTCCTTAGGGGCACCTCTATACCTATAATAAAGCAATATTGAAACAAAGCATGCAAAACCCTTCATCAACTATTGAAAGGACAAATCTGGACCACATCCATGTTACAGGACGCCAAGGACTTCCAGGAGACCAGTATCCATGAAACTTTTTGCCTCAGGATTGCAGCCAAGCTGTTGGACTTCGCAGACTCCACTGGAGTGGGTGTGGCAAGTGATGTAACCCTAAAAGGCTTGCTGAAACTGTTGATCATTTCTAGGAGTTTTCTGGTGGACTTTTTGGACTGTCACGTCATCTGCATACAGGGTCAGCTTGACATCTTTTCCTTTATCCCTTTATTTCCTTCTCTTGCCTTATTGCTTCAGCTTGCACATCAGATACTCTATTGAAGAGGAGCAAGGAAAGGTTCAGAGGTTCAGTCCATTATCAACAAGGCAGGAACATGGCAGCATCCAGGCAGGCATGGTGCAGGAATTGATGAGAGTTCCACATCTTTATCTGAAGGCTGCTAGCAGAACACTGCCATGTGTGTTCTTTTTTTGTTGGGTTACCTCACTCAGGATAATATTTTCTAGTTCCATCCATTTGCCTAAGAATTTCATGAATTCGTAATTTTTAATGTTGAGTAGTACTCCATTTGGTAAATGTACCACATTTTCTGTATTCATTCCTCTTTTGAAGGACATCTGAGTTCTTTCCAGCTTCTGGCTGATAAAAATACTACTGCTATGAACATAGTGGAACATGTGTCCTTGTTATATATTGGAGCATCTTTTGGATATATGCCCAGGAGTGGTATAGCTGGGCCCTCAGGTAACCTTACGTGCAGACTGATTTCCAGAGTGGTTGTACCAGCTTGCAATCCAAGAAAACTTACTGTCAAAGAACAGCTTTGACACCACAAGGTAAACTGAGGTAGGCAGTGAGGTATAGCATTGGCAATTAGGATCAGTGTTGAAAGCTATGGCCAGGGTCAGCACTAAGAGGAGCTGCCAGGGGTTGTTTCAGGTAGTAACCTATGGCAGACAGCAGTTACAGAAAAGAAAAGAGAGATAAACACACAAGTACACACACAGAATTGTTGAAACAATGGCAGGCTCTGGCATTTTATTTTTTCTCTTCATCCCTTTGTAAACCCCTTTAGACCAAGTTTTTCTATTTAGAAAGAAAATTACCTCATAGCCACAAGTTAAACAATCACCTCAAAAAATCATTATACAAGAAGAAATTACACCAGGATTATTGATCATGTATTTTCTTTTTGCAGCTTATATCTAACTAAACAATTCTCATCTACCTTTCTTTCCAAAGATCACTATAACCCAAAAGCAATAATTTATTTTTTTAATCATAGATTAACAAAGTTTAAGCAGGCCAAGTGTATAGTACTAAGTTTCTCCCTGTACATGGCTGAAGACAATCTGTATTTACTAAGGAATGGGTCATCTGTCTTACATCTCCTTTTTTTTTTTGTTATTGTTGTTTTGTTTCTTTGTTTTTCAAGACAGGATTTTTCTGTGTAGCTTAGGCTGTCCTTGAAAGTCACTCTGTAGACCAGGCTAGCCTCGAACTCAGAAATACTCCTTCCTGCCTCTGCCTCCCAAGTACTGGGATTAAAGGTGTGTGCCACCACCACCTGGCTCTGTCTTACATCTTATTTTTGAGATTTTGATCTGCTAGGCTTATACTCATAATAGAATTGTCTGTTCTTTACTCATTAGCTTTCTATTTCATGGTACATACCAAAACTTGTTATCATATCCCTAGATCACAAGACCAAGTAACTCAGGCCCAATGTAGAATGAATATTTTATTTGAGCATGAACTTGTCCCAGGCCTAATTTTCTTGCTACTAGGATTATGTGCTTGTAAGGCATGAAAGCTCACTGTACTTCTTCTCTCAATGATGCAGCTCTCTTGCTGTCCTAGGAGGAAGGGGCACATTCTAGTCTTCCCAAATTATGGAAATCCAACTAATTTCCTAAAGAGACTTAAATCAAATCAGGAATTTCATCAGATAATGAATTCATCTAAGCAGCATTATATCAAGAATGTTCATCTTCATGTTGGTCTGCAGGAAATTTTGCCAACAGAATGGGCCATCACCCAAAAAGTATTCACATCAGTCTATAGGCAGTGAGGGTCTACTGGTGTCCACTCACACCAAGCCAAATAAATGAAGAACAATGGCAATGACAAACATGAGAAGGCACATCAGTAGCAAGAAGCAATCCTGTGATGAAGTTTCTGGGGCCATGCCTTTCCAGAGTGCATCCATTGTAGCTGGGCAAGATGGCTGGCCATCTGCAGTGAGGTTACTTGTCCACTGTAGCTCCTCCTGCATGGTGTTCACCAACTTTCAACTCAGGAGCTGGAGAGATGGCTTAGTGGTACAGTGCTTGGTATAAGCATGAATACCTGAGTTCAGATTCTCAGCCCCCATTTAAAAGCTGGGGCTTGGTGGCATCCATCTGATGATGTGATAGTAAAGGTAGAGACAGGAAGTACTTTGGGACATGGTTGCCATCTGGTCTAGCTGAAGTAATGATCTCCAGGTTCAGTGATATGTCAATCTCAGAAAATAAACTGAAAAGTGACTAAGGAAGTCAGGAAGCCACTTGACATCAACCATCACGTGCATGCACATGACCACATACGCTCAGAGACTCTTAAACATGTGTATAATACACACACACACACACAACTACACACACACACACACATGCAAATTCTGTACTAGAACTTAATATAATCTTATCAAGTGGCATACTCAAACCATGTTATTTTGGTGAATCACAATACTCAGGTATCTAGAGGCACTCAGGATGGTGTGAACTTGGACTTAGAAACTGTGATCATGGAAACTTGCTGTCCCATTAGCTTCCATGATAGAATGATGAAGGAATGATAATGTATGTTTCATAGAGGTGTTATTCAGGATGAACATCAAAATAGAACATCAGAATAGAACACCAAAAACCCCACTACATAGGCAGGGGTTTCTATCTTTTCTGACATGAAAATAGTCTTATTTGGGATGGGTTTTGGGCAGCCCTTTTCAGGTTCTAGGGTTTAATCCATAATTGCTTATTTGCTATGCACAGGAATATCCACTATTCATTTTTATTTTAATGGCATTCAAAAAGAATAGTCTGTTCTCTTTGTGTAGAGTTTAGATAAGAAAAAAATATAATTTCTTAACTAAGATTCTCTATTAAAGCTGTGCATCAGAATCAGTATTGGTAGTTCCTGCATAGCAATGTGAATGGTATCTGATGACAAGTGAATGATCTTCTCCTTGTCAGCCTTCATCCTCCTGCAATGAGCAAACATCAAAGACTATGCCTCCATACTGACCTGGGCACCTTCCGAACTTTGAAAACGTAAATGAAAGAGATTACACAAATCAAAACTCATCTGAAATAGTATTTTGATTGCCATAATTTCAAATGCATTTTTATCATCTTGTAAGGTTAAATTGTACAATTTTGTTTCTACCTTATTTGAAAGTAATATGTGAGTGATTGAATAGTCTACCCACATTAATCTCCAACAATGACAGCAGTTCCCATCTACTAATGATAAGTAAGAACCAGCCAGCAGTAACCCCTGTCTATTATTATAAAAATACTGTATACCACAGGCAGAGTAACACTAACCCTTGATGAGTAATGTTGTCTACTAAGCATTTGTTTATGAGTTACACATCCATATCCAGAGTGGGATCTTCATCAAACCCAGAGGGGTTTGAGAATGATAGTATTTGCCCATAGTTGTTTCTATTTTGTTTTTCAAATCAATTTGCACTGTGGGATTTTTTTTTTTAAAGAACAGTTTCATAATGCAACCAAATGTTTCCTGTATATCTAGGCTTTTATCTCTCTTCTGCATCAGCAGTCCTGAAATTATGCCTCACATTTGACCCAGAAGGACACTGAAGAAATCAAGTGACATCTGAAATGTCACATTGAAGGAAATTAAAGTCATTAAATATCATATAATAAATAAATGCATGATTTTCAAATATGCTTAAACCATTTGGGAGGCAGGACTTTGAGGACAGCTTCGTTGTCCTTTGATATGTCCAGTTAGTCTCTTCAATTATTAAATGATGTACTTGAATTTCCATCTAAATCCAGTCATTTCTGATTATATCTGTATGCATCTCAGGGTCCTTAACGTAAAACATTTTTTCTAGATTATTTTTCTCATTCACTCAGTACATATTTATTGAGTACTGCCCACACTCCATATGAGCAAGTAAATAGAAAAAGCCTCTTCATATCACCTAAGCATACCCTCAGAGTGGACACCATGACAATAAAGTATAAAGCGTGTTAAAAGGAAAATTTCAAATTACAGAAAAAAGCATTATATATTCAGTTTGCAAAGATGACATTTAACTTTTAAAGGTCTTTTACACTGATATCCTACTGTTAGGAAGAAGCATAGGGCAACCTGGAAGCAACAGAGGTCTTGAAAAAGTAGAAAAAGGAAGCTGTAAACTGAAAGGAAGATGAGCAGATAGCACAAGGAGCACCCCTTCCAGACAAGCGTTCTCTCGGTCTTCCGTGCAGCCTACAGCCCTGACTCTCTGCAGCATTGTAGTCAAGTCACTAAAACTGAGTGTCCCTGCTCAAGTCAGTCTTCATGAGGCTGATATACCCTTAGCTCAAAGGATAAATGCCTGCTTACAACAGTATGCATGCTCTTTTAAAAGAATGAATATTTTGAAAAGAACATTGGAACTGGATATAAATAGTAGGAGATTTATGTGTAAGTCACTTTTCTCTGAAAGTAAAGTCACATTTGTCCCCATGAACGAAGTTACCCTTTGGTATCAAGCTAGAACATTTTAAAGGTGCACATCCAAAACATACAAAACATATATATAAAGGGGTTATGTTAAGGAAAATACATATGGGATATAATAAATAATCAGAATATAAAACAATGAAATTATGCTACAGTTGTTGAAAACCAGTTGGGCAGCAATTGGTTTGGGAAAGGAGCTGATGTGAAATTACTCTTCAGAAATGAACTTTGTTTAGATAGAGGGCACTGCAGCCATGAGAGCCATGATGGACCTTTTGGATGAGAAGGCATTACAAAGAGCAGCATATTATATCAGAGATAACATGACAAGGCCTTATACGGAGAATTAGGAGTCCCTTCAAAACCTAAAGAGAGTCTCCATTAGAAGGAGCCTCTTCTAAGTAAGAGAGAAACAGCTGACATGGACAAAGTGATGACTGTGGAAAGAGACTAGCTAGAAAAGAGCCTTCAGAAAGATCTGAACAAAGGAAAACATCTGACTTTTATGTCCTCTGAGGGGATGGCTAGAATAATAATATCATGTGATTAGCCTATATAACAAAGACCATAGTGGAGCTATAATTTAATAGCTCTTAGGCCACAGCATATAAGAACTTTTTAACTATCTGTTCCAGAGGGAGGAAGGGAGAGAGGGACACACACACACACACAAAGAGAGAGAAAGAGAGAGAGAGAGAGAGAGAGAGAGAGAGAGACGGAGACAGACAGACAGACAGACAGACACAGATGGACAGACAGACTGACAGAAAGACAGAGGCAGAGACAGAGACAATGATACATTGGGGCACGGTCTGATTGCTTTGGACTGTGAGACCTGATTGCTTAGAGAAGGTGCTATCCCAGGGTCTAATAGGCACCTGGCTCCTACAGTGGGAAGGATAAAGGAAACAACAACCAACCAAACAAACAAACAAAAAAGAGGAACTTCTAGTCTTCAATTGTTATGATAAATATGTCCTATCACGCTAATTTGGGAAAACAAATTCAGTTTATGTAGAAAATGAATTCCTGACTTTTACAGTAATAAAATAACTCCACTCACTCTTAATGGAGTGCTCATCTGGCCAGAAAAATTTAAAAATCAAACAAGCAAACTTGAAGTTTCCTTGAAGTAGTTGCTGCACCCTCCTAACTCCTAAGTGAAATAGCATGCACTTGAGATCATTAAGAACCGGACAGCCTTTCGAGGAGAAAGTGGTCACATCTCTCCAATGTGTGAATACTCAAGAAAAGTAGCTGAATTAGGAGGTAGCTAGATTTTTAAATATAGTCCTTAATAGTTTTAGCAGTGTGTCAGTAGCATCAAACAGCGTTATCTTCTACATCCAAGAAACCAATTCATTCTTAGAGAAAGGAGATGGACAAGGGTTCCTCTAGCTTCCCATTAAATGCTGATCACCCGAGTAATCCACACCCCCACCTCCCGCTTTTAACTCCAAACATCAATCTGGTATAATAGCAACCCAACAATACTCTTTATTGAACTGCTACAATTAAAATATTTGTATTCGGCACATGCAAGCAAGGAGGAAAATCTCACTTCAATTATAGCAGTTAAGAAGTCTGAAGTAATTTTCCCAGCTAGCGTTTGGCCATTCCGTTGAGATTGAAGGAATCTGGTACAATAATAGTTCTTATTAATTCACCCTCTCTCTTCATTTTAAAAGAGTATTATAACTTCTTTGTGATGCAAATTGTTTGGGCAATGTGATGGTGCAGTGCCTTGTGACTAAAAAGTGACAGGCTCGAAGGACAAAGTCTTGGAGAACAATGGCTAACATTTAGTGCCTGGCACTTTTGAAATGTTCTCCTCAAGATAATTTTTATTTCTGAGTCACTTGGCCCTTTTTTTTTATGACTTTCCCAAAAGGGATTTAAGTTAATTACTTTTTAAAATGTGACTTTGATATCACAGTTTCCCCCAATTTTCCAAGGAATGTGTAGACAACACAGAATCCTAGTTCCTCAATTTTCCCAGGACCTTGATATTAAATGTGGGCACCACACAGTAAAACTCTGACAGAAGGAAAAATTTAACAATACATAAAATTTACATTAGTTACATCCCATTAACTCATCATGTGGAAGGCTTTTATTACATGATTTTTATCATTCATGAAATTGTTTTGATGTCTTTTCTGATCTTTTCTGACAACAGTTCTAAACCTTACTAAATATTTATCTCCATCAAAATGGTTCAAATAAATCCTCGCCCTGTCTTTTCCTCCCTCCTTCCCTCTGTCCCTCTCTTCCCCCTGCTTTCCTCCCCTTCTCCATTCCTCTTTATCCTTCATCCCTTTCTCTCTCCAAAACAATTCAATCAACTTATTTTATTATTTCTTCCTGACTACTTTCTCTTTGGAAACACCTTAAACACTGCATCATTTAATTCATGAAAGTATTTGTCTTTCCTTTTAAAACTTTCATAATATGTAACCTATTGACTATGAAAGCAAAGAGACCTGTATGCAAACAATTTCAGTGGGGGCAGCAGGATACCTCAGTGGGTGGAGGGACTTAGTGCTAACTCTAAAGGCTTGAGTTTGGCCCCAGGAACTCATTTGGTTATTAAGGAACTGATTCCCCCAAGTTGCCATCTGACCTCCACAAATGTGGTGTTGTACAAGCATGTACACACAAAAATACAATTTTAAATTGTTTTCAGTTCAATTTAATTAAGTATAGCACTTTTACATGTCACCAGGATACTAATGACTGTGTAAAATACATGGAGACACTCATTTTCAAGCAAGAGATATTCCAAAATGTACTGCCAGATCAAGATTGTAAGTCTAAACTATTTGCATGAGAATAAAAGTAGTCTATTGAGATAACATCAAAGCATGTTGTTATAGTATTTTTGGCACAATGGACTATACCTTTAAATTGTGAACCAAAAGAAACCATCTCTCACTTATGTTTTATCTTTCAGAACATTTTATCACAGTAAAGGGAAAACTAATTAAGACAGAGGGGTAAGGTTTTCTTTATTACTAAATGTAGGAAACCAGGTCATAGTTTTTCTACCTGATACAATGTAACACTATGTATACCACAATGTTTGCAGAGAATGGCTGCTGAATGTTGAATCTGATCCAAATGATGTCTATATTATTAACTCCCAGCTATCAAAAGAAGTAGAAGAGAGGTTAAAGAGTTAATGGAACAACTGGGAAATAAACAGAGAAAACAATTATGAAGGACATTGTCTAAGTTAATTCCAAGTTTCTGCTAAGTTAATCATATTAAATTAAAAACAAGCATGAGCATAATATTAGAGAACAAGAACGACAAACTCTTGGAGGCTAAACAGATACAGTATTGGGTTCTTTTAGTATTTTTATTTTATTTTTTTCTTTTTGTAATTTTTTTATTATTTTATTTATTTACATTTCAAATGTCCCCCTTCCCAGTCTCTCCTTTGCCAACCCCTCATCCCATTCCCCTCAACTTTGACTCTAAGAGGGTGCTTCCCCACCCACCTATCCACTCCTGCCTCACTGCTCTAGCATCCCCCTAATCTGGGGCATTGAGTCTCCACAGGACCAAGAGCCTACTCTCCCATTCATGTCAGATAAAGCATATGTACATATGTAGCTGGAGCCATGGACTCATCCATGTATACTCTTTGGTTGGTACTTTAATCCCTGGAAGCTCTGGGGGTTCCAGTTAGTTAATAATGTTGTTCTTCCCTTGGGTTACAATTTCCTTCAGCTCTTTCAGTCCTTCCCCTAACTCTTACATTGGAATCCTCAGGCTCATTCCATCTGCATCTGTATTAGTCAGGTCCTGGTAGAGCCTCTCAGAGGCTCCTGTCAGCAAGTACTTCCTGGCATCAGCAATAGTGTCTGGGTTTGGTGTCTTCAGGTGGAATGGATCCCAAGGTGGTGTGGTCTCTGAGTAGCCTTTTCTTCAGTCTCTGCTGCATTTTTTCTGCCTACATTTCCTTTAGACAGGAGCAATACTGGGTTAAAATTTTTGAGATGGGTGGGTGGCCCCATCTCTCAACTGGTGGCCATGCCTATCTACTGGAGGTAGTCTCTACATGTTCTCTTTCTGCTTTGTTAGGGATTTTGGCTAATGTCATCCCTGTTGGGTCCTGGGAACCTCTCACTTCCCTGGTGTCTGGGAGTTTCTAGTGGTTCCCCTCCCTTGTTCCCTATCCCCCACTGCTGCATATATCTATTCATTTTTCTGATCCTCTGGACTTCTCTCCTGTTTCTTCCCTTACCTGATCCTGCCCCCTCTTTTCCCTTCCTCTCCTCTCTCCCTCCCAGGTCTCCTCCTCCCTCTTCCTCCTATAATTATTTTGTCTCTCCTTCTAAGTAGGATTCAAGCATCCACATTTTGATCTTCCTTCTTGTTAAGCTCATATGGTCTGTGAGCAGTATTGGGATCTTAATGTGAACACATGAACTATAAAATATTTATGAGATAATTAGAAAAGTTCACTATGAACTAGCTATTGTTGCTATTTCATAGGTAATAGGCTATTGCTGTGATGTTGGGCAAAATCTCTGTGCTTTCAGTATATATCTCAGAGTGCACATTGCTGTGATTCACCTTTTAAAAAATAGCAAAGAGGGAAAATCAAGCAAATTTACTTAAACCTTAGAAATTGTTGAATCAAAGTGGTGCATTTTTGAGGAATCCATCAGCCCATCTCCCTCACTTCATGCAATTAGTAGCTATAGGATTTCATCTCACTTAACATTTTTTCAAACTTCTTATTACCATGTAACCTTCTCTTCTGAAAGTATTGGTGTATCTCAATGAGGAGGAATAGTACTACTGTGTGGAAACTCTGTGCTGAGATGAGCTGGTTTCTCAGTCCCATTAAATTTTGTCCATTGCATGGATACTAATAGTCTTAGTAGGTAGAATTTGTCTATTTCCTTGAGGCTCTGTAATTAGGAGTCTATGTTAATAGATAAGGCCCCTTACTTTTTGAAATTTCCATTAATGGAGAACCTTTGATCATGAACATGTTGTTTTGCTAATATCATTTGTATATAATTTTACCCTATCCTGAGTTTTACAGAAGCTAATCATGTACTAGCAAGAAAGCAGGAGCAATAACTGATCATGCTTGATTTGCCTTAGAGAGAGAAACATCGATTAGTATTAGAGGACTGCTTTAATGGATACAAAGTGATAAGTGCCAGGCACAGTCAGAACTCCTGCTTCTTGCGTGTGCTTGGAGCAGGATATCTAAGGTGCAGAGAAAGCAGTATTTGCAAGCAGGCAAAGCCACTGTCAGAGATTCATTTGCATTTTCTGTAAAAGATGCAATACTGTTTTTATCATTGCCCTTTCCTGCTTAAGACTTAGTAATGCTAATTCTAAGGCATGTGTACAATTTTCCCAGTGTTTAATTTTAATCCCTCTCCTTTATTAAGTTTCATTTTCCAGCTTTTTTTTTTTTTTTAAAAAAAGCAATTAACAAAATGGCTTAAAGGCTAAATGAGAGCAAATGTTATATTCTTAAGAGACTGTCATTTTCTTATTTATGGTTATAATTTTTGTGCTCAGAGAAAGCGAAGGAAGAGAAGATGGCTTGATAATAAAGTAACACTGTTCAAGGCAGAGTCCATACATGTGATAACAAGAGGATTGGTTCTAGAGACATTGAATTCAGTGGCCTCATGTCTATCATTATGTTTCACTTGGTTCTAGGGTGCAATTTTGTTTGTAGGTAATCTAGCTTTGAGTAAAAGCCTTTTAATGTCTGGGGGAAAAAAGGAATTCAGCTTGAAGTGCATCATAGAATTTTAATCATAGAAGGAAAGCAAGGAAGGAGCAAATCTCATTAGTGGTACAGAGTGGAAACATATGAGAGGTCTCCTATAAATGGGACTCCTCAAACTCTGCAGTAAACTGAACAGCACTGGAGAAAAGGCCATGTTCAAAATGCCTGCCCTGTGCATGCATGTATCCTCCCAATGTTACTCTTCGCACCAGCCGCCGTTAATGCCATCAAGTCTGCCTCATGTCACCTACCTTTCCTGGCTTCTTCTTTCTAATAACTTCTGTAATCACACCTTCATCCCCATTACCTTTCATGTAGATTTTAGCTACATTTTTGCTTTGGGCCTTAACTGGTTTGATGGTCTTTTTTGATTTCTTTTATTGAAACAAAGTGTTTATGTCAGATGCCAACTATAAGCATGTGATTAGACAAGCCTTGACATGCCTCTGCCATGAAAATGGAACACTCCTGTCAACTAGAGAATTCTCTAAGACCCTTTCCTAGGCTATCTCTGCCTTGCAATCAGAGAAAATGACTGATATGATTAGACCAGTTTTACCCATTTGAGAATTTCATAACAATACAGAAAATATTTCTAAAGATTGGAAAGCCAATCTATGAACATTTCTGACCATTGTTCTTGTTCTTAGGTACCACAATATGTATAAGCCTAAAAGTCTAGATGTTTTCTTAGACTTTTAAAGCTGAAATTGCTGTGAACAGTTTCTCAAATCTTTTCTGTGAGTCAGCATTTTTTCTAAACTTTCAACTAGGAGTGGCATTACAGGTCATATGGTTAAATTTTAACTAACCTTAAATTTTTGTTGATGAGTTTCAGTTTTATTCACTCTAGTGGTGGTATACCAGTATTTGTTTTAATTTGCATTGCCAGTATGACTTTTAGTGTTTGGTGACTTTTTTTTTGTTGTTTTTGTTTTTGAATGTCTATTGAAGTCACTTGTCTTTTCAAAACTTCATTGCTGATTTATAGAAGAACTTTAACCCAAATCTTGCATTCAAATTTTACATACAGCATATTCCTTCAAAGTGGCATGGCTATAAACAATTTTAAATCTAAGTCTTTGATGCATACATGGATTTGAATAGCAAGTAGTGATATGTCTGTAATTTTTTAGTTCTATATTCTACGTGAGAGATATCTTAAATCCTATTAAATTTAATAAACTTTTTATGGGCATTGGTCCTTTCACAGTAGTGTCTGAAGAAAAATATTTTCTTTTTTTTAAATAAAGCATTCCTTTTTTATTAGATATTTTCTTTATTTGCATGTCATGATTTCTCCTTTCCCAGTTTCCCCCCAAAAAACAAAAAACAAAACAAAACAAAACAAAACAAAACAAAAAACAACAAGAACAAACCAGTGTTCCCTCCACCCACCCTGCTCGACACTCCACCCTCTCCCGCTTACTGGCCCTGGCATTCCCCTACACTGGGGCATAGAACCTTCACAGGGCCAAGGGCCTCTCCTCCCAATGATGACCAACTTGGCCATCCTCTGCTATACATATGCTGCTGGAACCATGAGTCTCACCCTGTGTGCTACTTGGTTGATGGTTTAGACTCTGGGAACTCTGAGAGTACTAGTTAGTTCGTATTGTTGTTCATCCTAAGGGGCTACAAACCCTTCAACTCCTTGGATCCTTTCTTTAATTCCTTCATTGGGGACCCTGTACTCAGTTCAATGGATGGCTGTGAGCCTCTGCTTCTGTATTAGTCGGGTACTGTGAGAGCCTCAAGGGAGACAGTTATATCAGGCTGGATTGCCCTTCCTTCAGTATCTGCTCCATAGTTAGTCTCTGCAACTCCTTCTATGGGTATTTTGTTCCCCCTTTTAAGAAGGAATGAAGTGTCCACATTTTGGTTTTCCTTCTTGAGTTTCTTGTGGTTTGTGGATTGTACTTCGAGTATTCCAAACTTCTGAGCTAATAACCACTTATCAGAGAGTGCATACCATGTTTGTTCTTTTGTGATTAGGTTACCTCACTCAGAATGATATTCTCCAGATCCATCCATTTCCCTAAGAATTTCATAAATTCATTGTTTTAATAGCTGAGTAGTACTCCATTGTATAGATGTACCACAATTTCTGTATCCATTTCTCTGTTGAGGGACATTTGGGTTGTTTCCAGTTTCTGGCTATTATAAATAAGGCTACTATGAGCATGGTGGAGCATGTACCCTTATTATAAGTTGGAACATCTTCTGGGTATATGCCCAGGAGTGGTATAGCTAGGTCCTTTGGTAGAATTATACGCAATTTCCAGAGGAACCACCAAACTGATTTCCAGAGTGGTTGTATCAGTTTGCAATCCCACCAGCAATGAAGGAGTGTTCCTCTTTCTCCACAACCTCTCCAGCATCTCCTGTCACTTGAGTTTTTTATCCTAGCCATTCTGACTAGTGTGAGGTTGAATCTCAGAGTTGTTTTGATTTGCATTTCCCTGATGACTAAGGATATTAAACATTTCTTTAGGTGCTTCTCAGCCATTCAGTATTCATCAGTTGAGAATTCTTTGTTTAGCTCTGTACCCCATTTTTTAATAGAGTTATTTGGTTCTCTGGAGTCTAATGTCTTGAGTTCTTTGTATTCATTGGATATTAGCCCTCTATCAGATATTGGATTGGTAAAGATCTTTTCCCAATTTGATGGTTGCCATTTTGTCCTCTTGACAGTGCCTTTTGCCTTACAGAAGCTTTGCAACTTTATGAGGTCCCATTTCTCAACTCTTTATCTTAAGCATAAGCTATTGGTATTCTGTTCAGGAAATTTTCCCCTTTGCCTATGTGCTCGAGGCTCTTCCCCACTTTGTTTTCTATTAGCCTCAGTGTATCTGGTTTGATGTGGAGGTCCCTGATCCACTTGGACTTGAGCTTTGTACAAGGAGATAGGAATGGATTGATTTGCATTCTTCTACATGCTAACTACCAATTAAGCCAAGAAATGCTGTCTTTTTTTCCACTTTATGGTTTTAGCTCCTTTGTCAAAGATCAAGTGACCATAGGTGTGTGAGTTCATTTCTGGGTCTTCAGTTCTGTTCCATTGATCTACCTGCACGTCACTGTACAAATACTATGCAGTTTTTATCACAATGGCTCTGTAGTACAGCTTATGGTCCGGGATGGTGATTCCACCAGAAGTTGAGAATAGTTTTGGCTATCCTGGGTTTTTGTTATTTCAGATGAATTTGCAAATTACTCTTTCTAAGTCTGTGAAAAACTGAGTTGGAATTTCAATGGGGATTGTATTGAATCTGTAGATTGCCTTCGGCAAGATGGCCATTTTTACTATATTAATCCTGCCAATCCACAAGCATGGGAGATCTTTCCATCTTCTGAGATCTTCTTCAATTACTTTCTTCAGAGTCTTGAAGTTCTTGTCAAACAGATCTTTTACTTGCTTAGTTATAGTTACACCAAGGTATTTTATATTATTTGTAACTATTGTGAAGGGTGGTGTTTCCCTAATTTCTTTCTCCACCTGTTTATCCTTTGTGTAGAGGAAGGCCTCTGATTTATTTGAGTTAATTTTATATCCAGCTACTTTGCTGAAGTTGTTTATCAGGTTTAGGAGCTCTCTAGTGGAATTTTTGAGGTCACTTAAGTATACTATCATATCATCAGCAAATAGTGATAATTTGACTTCTTCCTTTACAATTCGTATCCCTTTGATCTCCTTTTGGTATCTAATTGCTCTGGCTAGGACTTCAAGTACAATATTGAATAGGTAGAGAGAAAGTGGGCAGCCTTGTCTAGTCCCTGAATTTAGTGGGATTGCTTCAAGCTTCTCTCCATTTAGTTTGATGTTGGCTACTGGCTTACTGTATATTGCTTTTACTATGTTTAAATATGGGCCTTGAATTCCTGATCTTTCCAAAACTTTTATCATGAAGGGGTGTTGGACTTTGTCAAATGCTTTCTCAGCATCTAATGAGATGATCATATAGTTTTCTCTTTGAGTTTGTTTATATAGTGAATTATGTTGATGGATTTCCATATACTGAACCATCCCTGCATCCCTGGCATGAAGCCTACTTGATCATGGTGGATGATCGTTTTGATGTGTTCTTTGATTCGGTTTTCAAGAATTTTATTGAGTATTTTGGCATCGATATTCATAAGGGAAATTGGTCTGAAGTTTTCTTTCTTTGTTAGGTCTTTGTGTGGTTTAGATATAAGAGTAATTGTGGCTTCATAGAATGAATTGAGTAGATTACCTTCTGTTTCTATTTTGTGGAATAGTTTGAGGAGTATTGGTATTAGGTCTTCTTTGAAGGTTTGATAAAACCCTGCACTAAACCCATCTGGTCCTGGGCTTTTTTGGTTGAGAGACTATTAATGACTGTGTCTATTTCATTAGCAAATATGAGACTATTTAGATCATTGATCTGACCTTGATTTAACTTTAATACCTGTTATCTGTCTAGAAAATTGTCCATTTTATCCAGGTTTTCCAGTTTTGTTGAGTATAGGCTTTTGTAATAGGAACTCATGATTTTTTGGACTTCCTCAGTGTCTGTTGTAATGTCTTCCTTTTCATTTCTGATCTTGTTAATTAAGATACTGTCTCTGTGCCCTCTAGTTAGTCTGGCTAAGAGTTTATCTATTTTGTTGATTTTCTCAAAGAACCAGCTCCTGGTTTGGTTGATTCTTTGTATAGTTCTTTTTGTTTCTATTTGGTTGATTTCAGCCCTGAGTTTGATTATTTCCTGCCTTCCACTCCTCTTGGGTGAATTTGCTTCTTTTTGTTCTAGAGCTTTCAGATGTGCTGTCAAACTGCTGGTGTATGCTCTCTCCAGTTTCTTTTTGGAAGCACTTAAAACTATTAATTTTGCTCTTAGGACTGCTTTCATTGTGTCCCATAATTTTGGGTATGTTGTGGCTTCATTTTCATTAAACTATAGAAAGTCTTTAATTTCTTTCTTTATTTCTTCCTTGACCAAATTATCATTGAGTAGAGTATTGGTAAGCTTCCACGTGTATGTGGGCATTCTATTGTTTATGTTGTAATTGAGTAGCAGCCTTAGTCCATGGTGATCTGATAAGATACAAGGAATTATTTCAATCTTCTTGTATCTGTTGAGGCCTGATTTGTGACCAATTATATGGTCAATTTTGGAGAAGGTACCATGAGGTGTTAAGAAGAAGGTATATCCTTTTGTTTTTGGATAAAAAGTTCTATAGATATCTGTTAAATCCATCTGTTTCATAACTTCTGTTAGTCTCACTGTGTCTTTGTTTAGTATCTATTTCCATGATCTGTCCATTGTAGAGAGGGGGGTATTGAAACCTCCCACTACTATTGTGTGTGGTGCGCAATGTGTGCTTTGAGCTTTAGTAAAGTTTCTTTTATGAATGTAGAGGCCTTTTGATTTGGAGCATAGAGTTTCAGAACTGAGAGTTCATCTTGGTAGATCTTACCTTTGATGAATATGAAGTGCTCCTCCTTATCTTTTTTGATCACTTTAGGGTGAAAGTTGATTTTATTCGATATTAGAATGGCTACTCCAGCTTTTTTCTTGGGACCTTCTATTCTGAGGTAGTGTCTGTCTTTGTCACTGAGGTGGGGTTCCTGTGTGCAACAAAATGCTGGGTCCAGTTTACATACGCAGTCTGATAGTCTATGTCTTTTTATTGGGGAATTGAGTCCATTGATATTAATATATATTAAGGAAAAGTAATTATTGCTTCCTGTTATTTTTGTTGTTAGAGTTGGAATTCCATTCACATGGCTATCTTCTTTTAGTTTTGTTGGAACATTACATTTTTGCTTTTTCAGAGATGTTGTTCCACTCCTTGTGTTGGAGTTTTGCATTTATTATTCTTTGAAGGGCTGGATTTGTGGAGATATATTGTGTGAATTTGGTTTTGTCATGGAATACTTTGGTTTCTCCATCTATAGTAATTGACAGTTTTGCTGGGTATAGTAGCCTGGGCTGGCATTTGTGTTCTCTTAGGGTCTGTATGACATCTGCCCAGGATCTTCTAATTTTCATAGTCTCTGGTGAGAAGTCTGGTATAAGTCTGATAGGCCTGCCTTTATATGTTACCTGACTTTTTTCCCTTACTGCTTTTAGTATTCTTTCTTTGCTTTGTGCATTTGGTGTTTTGACTATTATGTGATGGGAGAAATTTCTTTTCTGGTCCAGTCTATTTGGAGTTCTATAGGCTTCTTGTATGTTCATGGGTATGTCTTTCTTTAGGTTAGGGAGGTTTTCTTCTATAATTTTGTTGAATATATTTACTGGCCCTTTAAGTTGGAGGTCTTCACTCTCTTCTATTCCTATTATCTTTAGGTTTGGTCTTCTCACTGTGTCCTGAATTTCCTGCATGTTTTGGGTCAGGAACTTTTTGCATTTTGCATTTTCTTTGACTGTTGTGTCAATGTTTTCTATGGTATCTTCTGTGCCTGAGATTCTCTCTTCTATCTCCTGCATTCTGTTGGTGATGCTTGCATCTATGTTTTCTGATTTCTTTCCTAAGATTTCTAACTCTAGAGTTGTCTCTCTTTGTGATTTCTTAATGGTTTCTACTTCCATTTTTAAGTCCTGGATGGTTTTGCTCAATTCCTTCACCTGTTTGTGTTTTCCTGTAATTCCTTAAGGGATTTTTTTGTTTCCTCTTTAAGGGCTTGTACCTCTTTTCCTGTGTTCTCCTGTATTTCTTTAAGGGAGTTATTCATGTTCTTCTTAAATTCCTCTAGCACAATCATGAAATATGATTTTAGATCCAAATCTTGCTTTTCTGGTGTTTTAGGATATCTGGGACTTGCTGTGGTGGGAGTACTAGGTTCTGATGAAGCCAAGTAGTAGTGGTTTCTGTTGGTAGGATTCTTGCATTTGCCTTTTGTCATCTGTTGATCTCTGGTGGTCGATGTTCTTGCTATCTCTGACTAGAGCTTGTTTCTTCTGTGGGTCTATAAGCCTATGTCAGCCCTTCTGGGAGATCAGCTCTCCTCTGGTAAATCCTGGGCACAGATGGCTGTGGATCAGTTGTCCATCCTGTGTCCTGGAATCAGAGCACACCCTGTAGACAGGATCTCCACCTGCAGGAAATGTGTAGAGTGGGCTGTGGATCTGTAGTTCCTCCTAGGTGTGGACAGAGGTTGATAGGATCCTGTCCCGGCTGCCCTGCCACTTACTAATATCACAAAGATATCATCCCTTGCTTTCTTTCATTTTTTATAACTTCCAACTTTTGTATTAAATGGTGTTAAATTAATATTCAAATATGGTGTGAGGTTGGGGAAAATAAATTAAGAAAGGTTGAGATTGAGAAAGGAAGAAAAGTTAGACTTATGTTATATAAAACCTGAATGGAGTGTGTGAAAAATACAGAAAACCCACAGCTGATCCAGCTGATCCAGCTAAAGACAGAGAACTGTGCATCAACCACTACAAGAGACCCATGTCTTTTGTGGCATGTGATTCTTAAATGGTGATTGACACAAAAGTTTGACTGTGATGGGGAGTAAATGCATTCTCTGAAACATGAACTCTTCTCCCTACAGTGTACGTGTGTGAATCCCATGTGCATGAACACATATACATAGCCCCCCCACACACATACATACATACCCTACACTCAAACACACCTCCCCTACACACACACCACACACACAAACACACACATGCACAAACACACATGTACAGAAAGAGAAAGGGAGAGACAATGAGAAATAAACAGAAAAAAATAGCTTTTTCAAGAGTTTTACAGCAATAAGAACATAGGAGTGTTGGCTGTGTCTGACCAAAAGGGCAAACCTATATGTCCATTTAGCAGATGTATAATGCTTATAAAAAATATGGGTTTTGAATGACATGCTCATAGTCTCTGTGATAAAAACCCTTTTGAGTCAACTCTGACTCTCTACTGAAGCTTACCTTGTTCCCATTGAAAATATTATCTGACTACTACACATATTTTTGGTGCATTGTGCTGTGCCTTCAGCTAGCCTAATAAATAGTTTTGCATTGATCAATGCTATGAGAGTGCCTATTGCTTCTTTAACCACCCTACTTATCAGCTTTATTAGTTGTTCATGACTGATGAATACTGCTACAAGAAACCTGATTAGTTATACTCCTTCACCAACAGGAAACTGAATGCTTCAAAGTTCAAAATTGATTATTAGAAATTGGATACATGCCATATATAATGATTATCAATAAGAGATATATAATATATGTAATATGGAAATTATGCCATAAATACATATGCACATATGTAAATATACACATATTAAAGAGGCACATATGTAAATTGTTCCTCTTTTCCCCTGAATTCATTCATCTCCTTTTGCTTCTCTTGCTATCCTGGGCTCTTTGCCTCTCTAATGGAGGCTTCAACTCTACAGTCACAGTGGCAGGAAACCCAGTCATTGCCAACAGGCGCCCCACTGCTGAAAGCTATTAATGCCAAGGTTGTTAATGACTGAGCCAGTTGAGTTTGCTGATTTAAGAGGGAAACTTATTCCTCGGTGTTCCCTGGGGCCTTGTTCTTAAATGAGATGCCTAAGCTGTTTACTCCTATGGAATAAGGAGTATTAACCACTAACCAGCACACTTCATATATCAGCACATTGAACTGAAATAATGGAGTGCTTAAACACACATTCCCAAACCTTCAGTTAGGAAACCCCCATGCCCCAAAGAAATCCAGCATCCCTAATTTTTGCCTAAGAAAGCTGGATAACAATGTTATTTATTCTGGTTATAAATATTATTTTCTTCCGAAGACTAGAGCATGAGTGAGGTACAGTTAAATTTCTTTCAGGAACTAAACACATTAGAAGTAACCTGAAAAATCAATACCAATTACTTGCAAGCAAGGGCAGAAAAATCATTGAGACTATCGAGTGTGCACGTAGGTGAATGGCTTAAAACAGAAAATACTGGCATAACCAAAAACTCCCACAAAACAGGGAGAAGTAGGAAAGTTTTCTTGCACTTATTTCAATAGTTGTGCATTAATCTGTAAAATCCAACAATTGTTATACTTAAAAAGAAAATGAAAGCATTCAATAAAAGAAAGATGTTTCACCCATTCCCTGGCAGGAGAGGCTTGCTGGGTTGTCCCAGTAAGATGAAGGTATTCAGAAGGTGTATGGGGATGGCTTATCTACATAAACCAGCAAGCCTTTCATTCAGTACCCAGAGAGTCTGTGTGCCAACACTGTACGTTTCATGTCTCAAGATTTCATTTAGCAGAAATTCACTTTGAGGAGCTTGCTAAATCCTTTGGTGGTTTTACTGTGTTGTCTTTCTTTTATTGCATATACTGAAATAATGCCTTTCAAAGTCCTAGCATTTTTAAGCTTCTATTCAGATTAAACTATCACAGAAAGTAAAATACCTTGCTTTATCATTATCTTTCAGTAGAAAAGATGGGTGCATCTCTGTCTGATAAGGACCTATATACCCAATTCTTTGGCTCAGCTATAATGTAGAAGCTCTAAACATCTTCTGAGCTTTGATAACACATTCAAGCCAGTGATGGGTGTTCTTGTGATTGTGACTGAAGGTAGAGGGATTCAAAGCACTCAAATTTTCTCCTTTTGTCAGCTCCACTTGTCAGTCAAATAAGACAATATGGATTCTGTACCCACTATTAAATTTCATGTAAGAAGGAAAAAAGTTATGTGTGTAGGCCACCAGTGGGAACCCACAGAAAGCTCCTTTGGATGACTGATGAATTCAGCTGTGCTTTCAGTCAGAATGATATGCTTCCTCTTTTTAAAAATATTTTAGAATTATATATATATATATATATATATATATATATATTCACCTATATGCACATAATGTATATTATATATAGAATACCTTTAGCCTCCCAATATGGGCCTGAGATTTTCCTAGCCACAGACATTTGACTTGCTTTATGGTACCAGACATGATTTCCATCTTACTGAATGGACATCAACCCCAGTCAGAAAATCCTTGGCTATCCCCATAACATCCTTACCTGGATACTGACAGTTAGTTTAGATGGTAGCCTATTCAGGGGAGGGGTGGAGATAAATCCTGGTGTGCTGAACTCTACTCTAACAAAGAGAAAAAAACACCTCAACCTTACTATACCCTTGTCCTTTCCAAACATTGCAAACACTCCCAATTTTTAGAGAAAAAGTTGTCTTAAAACCTTATATCAATAAAAGCCCCTTTTACTTCCTTTTTTCTTTTTCTTCAAATTTGGGGCTTCATATTAACAGGAAGCACTAGAGATAAATAAACATAATAATTTATGTAACTAATATTTTAGTTTATCAAATGAATTAAATTATAAGCATTAGATATTTTTACTTTTATCCCTTGAAACAAACATAATTCCTATCTCAATTTCATATGTCGTACTGTTAACTGAAACTTGAAAAAGGAACCAGTCTTTGTATCTGTCTCCCTGAGTTTATGCAGTTTTAGGCCCCTCAGCAGGACTCCAATCAGTGTTCTCAGTAGTGTTGGGTTGGTTGTTAATGGAATATTGACCAAATAGTTTATTGAGACAAGTTCTTCCAGGGAAAGGAGAGGTAACTTGCTTGATATTGTAATTGCATCCAATACTTTAATTCATGACATAATGTAGTTGAGAAAACTTAAGACAGTTTTAAATAAGACTGTAAATATAGTAATTCAGTATTTCAAAAATGTGTTTTGTGTGGAGAAACTAGAATTATCATTAACTAGGAAAAACTCTATATTATAATAATGCAGTACTTTAATTTATCTTAAAACTTAAAATGAATATTATAGAAAACTAGAACATTTTGGGGAGGGTCATAAGAAGTGATAGAAAACATATATTAAATAAAAACACAGGCATAATGTGCTCTATACCTTGATCATAAACCAGTGGAAGATATACAGATCAGAAGAAATTTAGAAACTCAAGCATGATTGGGAGTAAGGAGTACCCTGAGAACATGACTAATGATAGTTTTCAAAAGTGATTATACTGAAGAGAGTTCTGAAGGTGGAGCAGGGGAGGGTGGGACAGGCGGGAGATGGGTCAGTAGTGAAGAACACTTGCAGCTTTTTTAGAGAATGCAAGTTCAATTCCCATCACCCACATAGCATAGCTCACAAACACCTATAACCCCAGCTCCAGGGGATTTGATGCCTTCTTCTAGCCTCCTAAAGTACATGCATAATATCTGACATAAATGCATACATAGATATGCATGTATATGCTTTAAAATGTTTTGAAGGAACCTTGTAGTAGCCATTTTGACATCCACTGTTGTAGCAGCCATTTTGACATCCACTGTTGTAGTAGCCATTTTGACATCCACTGTGTTATCCAGAAGAGTAGCAGAATCACATAGAAAGAGAGCCTGGGACCAACAAAGTTTTACTGACTGTGATGAGTTCCACAATAGTCCAGAAACATGAAGATTTACAGAAATACCTACAACAAGAAAATTAAAAAGTATATTGATAGAACTATAACAGAATTAATTAGATATTTTTCTTGATTCTGAAATAGTAATAATGAAATTCTATCTAATTCTATGATGATTTAAACTTTGTAATTCCATAGTCCTATCTTCTTCCAGAACTAAGAAATGATAATTCTGGTTCTTTAGTAAGAACAATCCCAGAATTTCACATCGTAGATGATATTATTTTGACTTAAACATTCCTTGTAGCTTAATTGATTGTAATCATTAATTGTTAATTAATTAATTGTTAAATCATTAATCATTTAATTGTTTTCAATTAAAGTTTAATATAGGTCAGGAAAGTCAAAATTAAAAGTGCATAGCAGGTGATAGGTACATGATCCACAGACCCAGCACGTTCAAACTTGATGACTTTTTAACCACTTGATGCCCGTTTTCTAAAGTTTAATCAGAAATCCCACTCAGACTTCAAACAACACCCGTTGATAATGTTAATCAACAGATATAAACTTTTTAACCAAGGAGGAAGAGAAACAAGAATAGAAGGAGAAACAGGATAAAGAATAGGAGAGGGAAAGGGGTGGGGAAGGAGGGAGGTGAGGGGGAGGGTAGGAGAGAGGGAGAAAAAGAGAAAAAGGAGCAAGAGAAGGAAAGGAAGAGAACTTTTTCCTAACTGGTTTTGATGTGAGCTGTACTTTCAGGACATGTGATCCATACAAGAAGGGGGGAAAGGTCATTGGCTTAGATGACCATTAAATGAGGAAGGAAAATTGAGAGAGAATAAAGGAGTGAGTGAAAGAAGACTGACTGGGTGAATGTATTGCACTTTATTTAAGATATGGAAGTTTGTTTCCTTATAACAGCATTAGGTGTATGTTGTGATTTAGATGTGCAGTTAAATATGAAATGTTTATGTTGAACAATTGGTCCTCAGATGGTGGTGCTGCTTAGAAAATTTGTGGGTCACTGCAGAAGGTAGACCACCGTGAGAGGGCCTTGAGGCTTCTTAGAACTTTCCTACTTCATAGTCTTTCCTGCTTCTTGACTGCCAATAGAGTATAACCACCATCATAATCAACTGTATCTCTTAGACCTGTAAGTCAGGATAAACACTTCCCTGTTTGAGTTGCTGATTCTTGGATATTTTGCTCACAGCAGTGAGAAAAATAACTAATAAAGTGTACAAATTCATTCTATGGCTTTAATCTACTTCCTATAGAATTGCAGTCACTGGAGACCTAGAATATTAAAGCCAAAATTTAATACGGGTTTTACAAAGGGGAAAATAATAATAATAAATGTTAAATAAAAGCTGCCTTGTTTCTGGATGGATAGGGCTTGATAACTTCATTTAAAGTTATTTTAATTTTCTCATCAGTGAAATTGGAACTGCCATATAAAATGATGCAGCATCATACAAAAAATGGTACCTTAATATGATAAAAATGCATGAGCGTGTTAAGGCAAACTACATTTAACAACATCTGTCAGGTAATAAGCAACTGGCAAACAATTTGGGGTGATGCCTGCTGCTGCTGTGGCTCTGGGCTACACCACAGAGAAAGGCTGCCTTCTCCTCATAAATGGACCAGCTCCCATGAAGAGCATCCAGAGCATATGCTGTGAAAATATAATTAAAATGTTAAATGTCCCAGCCTCTCTAGTCATCCAAGCTATCGTTTTAAGGTAAATTATTATTTTAATGTAAAAATATAATTTTAATGTAAAATTATAATTTTAGTGTAAAAATAATAAGTGTATCCAACAAAATGAAAGGAATCATCATTGGGATACTTGGGACTCTCAGCTCTGCCTTGTAGAGTCTGTGCTGTGCTCAGCACATGATTAGGCACAGAGTTTTCCTGTCATATGACTTCAGTGTGATCTAATTCACACAGTATCATTACCATATGGCCTGTTCCCCAGTTCTCTTGAAATAATTTGCTGAGGCTTTAGTGTGTCCAAATGACCGACATCTTTACGCTGAATATTTTTCAAGGTTTCTTCAGGACATCAGAACGTGATGGAGTATTTTTTTTTTTCAGATGGCTCTTTACCAACTGGTTATGAAATTGGATCAGCTGGAGGCAAGAACAGATGGGGTTGAGCAGCAGATGGAGGTCCTATGTGGGAGATGCAAACTCACTCTGGCAAAATCAATCATGCTACAGAAGCGAGTTTCAGTTTGGTTAAAGAAAATGAACTGAAGTAGACAATTGAATTACTGGGTCATAAATAAGGGCTCACACTTTAGAAGTGCTCCTGATTAGGTGTCAATAAGACAGATGAGCTAACGATGCAGAATTAGAACTCTTAAAATGTCATCTCTGTCAGTATTAATTGTAGCTCTCTTTATTTAGTGTGTACTCTGTGCCAGGCACCTCATATACATATCTCTTTCCCATCTTCATGAACTCCCTGTGGGACCGATCAATTGTCCCATGTTACAAATGGTGAAACCAAAAGTGTTAATTAAGGAAATTGATCAAAGTCATAGGACTCCAGGGAGGAGATCTACAAACAGGACTCAACTGTATCACTAGAAAAAAAAACTACAGACAGCACGACCACACTGTGACCTTCCAGGGCTAAACAGATGAAGAGTAAGCGATTGTTTTCAGTAATTCTCAGGGGCTTTATATAGTTACAGTTAAAAGCAATCTATGGTGGTTGTAGTGCACTCCAGAACACCTGCCTCAATGCTTATGGGACAAGCAGAGGTGCTGGGAAAGTCTTGGCATTATCCTCAGTCACATAGAGGGTCACCAGGACCACACACAGGGCTGTAATAAATCACGCAGAATGCCTGTAGACATCTCACATTTGCTCCCTGCCCCTATAAACTCTCACATCATCCTGAAGTCATGTCAATCCAGAAATAAGTCTCCATAACAACCTCAGGGTGCTAGACACCCATTCTAGTCCAGATTCATTTCCTCATTCCCACAGACAAACCCATGGATTTAAGATTATGGAAGACCTTAAGCATCACTACTTTTGTCTGTTCTGACTGCTTTAACAAAAGAACATAAACTAAGTGCTTTATAGATAGTAGAATTATGTTCCCCCAGTTCTAGAAGCTGAGAAGTAGGGGATCAAGGTTTCGGCAGATTCCCTAGTAAGGAACAGTTTTCTGTTCTATAGATGTACACACCTACTGCTTATATCTTCACACAGTAAAGGGGACTCCCCAGGTCTCTTTCAAAAGTCCATTCACATCCTAGTAATCCACCCAAATTCCTACTCCTATTACATACAAAATGGGTAGTGACACAAACATCCTGTCAGTGAACCCACATTCAGAATTGTGAACAAGCTTTAAAGGAGCAGTCATTTCAAACCAGGTTCCCTGTTCTAACCTCAGAGTGAGCAGGAAACAGGAGTCACTGATAGCCTACCATTTGCCAAGCCCTGGACAGACCACGTAATGGTTGGAAGGAAGAAAAAGTAAGTTTAAGCAACAGATGGAAACACATCTGCCAGGCGTCATGCTCTTTCTATGTTATTTCCTTTCCTATCACATTATCTCATATTAGCAAGTTCCTGTTGGCTGCTAGGCTATGTTTTCTCCTCAGCCAAATGTTCAGAGAGCAGGTACCAGTTATTGAAAAAGATTATTTTAAAAACAAAACACAGAAGAAATGGAGAGCATATTCCCTTAAGTAAATTACTCTCTGTGCCTTATTTCCCCAAATTTGAAAAATAGTTTTTATTAATTTTATTATCCAAACCTGGATCTTCATACATAAATAACACAGGAATCTTCAAGTCCTCAGGCAGGTAGAAGAATTTCTCCTAACCAGGTGACATGTCATCTCTCTAGATTTAACTCTGCCTCTGATATGAAGACAGCAAGTGCTTGCTGAGAGCAAGGATAGATCAAACTATGTGTGCTGTGCATTAAAAATCAACAACAAACTAAATACTTCAATCTAACATTATAAAATCATAAGGTATAAGTTCAGATTAAGAAAATATCTATACTGGGACACTAAAGACATTATAAATGTCACAAGCCATGTTTTAAAATACATATAGTCCTGGACTTGGTCTATAGCTATGGTATGTAGCTCTATATAGCATATACTACCTACATAAATCCTACCAAAGTACCAAATTATAGGCTTTAACAAATTTGGCCTGTACTTTTATCATATTGTAATAATTCTGAAGTTGAGATATCTCTTTTGTCATTGACATCTTAGAGCCACTTTCATCTCCAAGGCACCCGTGATGGTGATGCCCTTGTGTATATTGAGAATCCCTACCTGTATGCAGTATGCCAGCATTAGCAAGAAAATCACAGGGATGATAATAGACTAAACTTATTTTTCTTAGGAAGAAGTTATTTTAAAATAAGGCAGGCAAAATAGTGAATCACACATCTAACATTGGAGAAGAAAGAAATCTATTGTATGCCATTGCCAGGTGGTTGAAGAACACAGCACCAAAGCATTTCAGTTGCTTAATAGATGGTATGAGAAATGTCACCCTCTTAGTCAATTACTCATGTTGAAACTTGCATTTAAATTTTATTTACAAAGAATGGCCTTAGATAATGAGAGCTATAGCAGATTCTTATCTACCTACCTTATATTGTATGGCCAGAGCTAAAAAAAAAGGAACATTAATGACTGAGTCAAAAAGTAATTCAAAGAACTCTAAATAATAAGAAGCCAAAAAAAATCTTAAACAATATATATGCTTACATATATATATATGCTATATTTGCATATATATGATTAAGGTTAACAATCAACTTTTATGAAGGAGCAATTCTTAATGAATTTTTTCAAGAACTATAAAAGTTTCAAATGATAAAACATACACTGAATCAGTTTACCAAGTGACACTTATCTTGCTTATTGTATTTTATAAAAATAATTGCGGTTTCTGGAATCATAAATATAATTCAAGAATACTAGGTTATAAGTTCAGAGAAGATGACATAGCTGGAAAGTAATGCTTACATGATGATTAGGAGATAAGGACTCTCAGCTTGGTTTAGTAATTAAGCCAAGTAAGCACGTCACTTACTCTGAACATGGAACTGTGCCAGAAAATTTCTGGTACAAGGACAGATTTGTATAAGAACTCTGCCATGGAATTTAGACACTACTTCTGCTCCCCAAAGATTTCAGTGGAAACCTCCACCACGTGGCATTCAGCAATGAACTTCTAGAGGATATTTAAAGCCTGGTCTGTCCCTAACCTTGAATATCAGCAGACCACTCCTGTGCATGCACCTCTTTTTCACATTACATTTCTCAACCCAGGCTTCTTATTGTCAGATTATAAAATGGACACTGTGGGGCAAAGGATCTGTGTTGTCAGCCATGTAGAGAAGGAGGTAAAGTAAGCTGAATGCCACAGATAAATATCTGGTACTTCATCTGGGAAGATAAGGTTTATCCTAGCTGTATAGGTGAGCAAGAAGTGGAGGTCAGCATAAGACACAAGTCATGAAGAAGAAGATGAGCATCTTCTTTAAAGATGGGTGCTTTAAAGGAAGGATGGAAGATTCAGTCCCTTAATTCCCCTATCAGCATACCAAGTTGATATGGTTCACAAATTGAGATATTTGAACTGTTTTTCTACCAACTATCAACTTTCCTGTCAATGGGGACAGTGCACATGTCCACATCTTATTGCAAGAATAACAGTTTGCTGGCCTATGAACTAAACTTTGACCTGAGTATGTTATATTGCTTTTGAGCTTGGTTAGATTTTTTTTTCATAACTTTTAGAAAAGTTATTTGCATTTATATCCAGGTGGAACAAATTCCTATTATTGGCTAAATCTTTTTCTCTTTCTACAGGCAGGATCTCATAAAAAAGAAAAAAAAAATGTCTATTGCTCTTTTGTACTTTCCTGTGATGGCATTTTATATTAGGATCTATGAAAGAAGTTATCTAAAAATACATTGAGTATTGTAAAGTATCCTTGTAATTCTACAGAATTCAACTTTTTAATGGCTGTCTTTCTTCTCCCTTCATGTCTGCTTTTCAATTATTTCTTCTCTTTTGGAACACTGCCACATTTGGGTTTCTGAGGGGCTCTCATAAATACCTCTATCAACTGCCTAGCTCTATATCCTTCCTTCGGGATCCTCATTATACTGTAGCTAGTTTGGCAAGTCCATGAACTCAACACAGAGAAAGATTTACTTTCAAAAAAACTTGAACACTACCAGTTAAAGCCTATTTCTTAGGACACATAAATGTATGGGTCTTCTGAATACCTTCTTTCAGATCTGTACCTATTCAGTATTATAAAATCTTGCTTGGTAGTAATGCTGCTCATAAGATAGTGAAAATTTTAGCTTATCTCATTAGCATATTAGTAGTAATTCTTCTCTACTGTAGAGCTACTTGGCTTCTATTACAACCCAGCTGAATCAGAAACTTCTCTCTATGTGTTCACACTTACCTCTACTTCAACTGCTAGTATCAAGATGAAGTCCTCATCTGAAAAGGCTACAATGGGTACCTGCTTCAGTTAGATTCTTCTCAAAAAAAATGGGTCGAAATTCTAACCATGGCCCCTTGAGTAGGGTCCTTGATGGTACATGAAGTCAAGGGTGGCAGCTTGAGATATCTTCAATTTAAAATCTGTCCTAAATCCAGTAGCTGGTCTCTTTAAAGGGAGAAAGAGAGGGAGACTTGAGATACAGTGAAGACAGCAGCCTGTCAGTGACCAATATGAAGGAGTAGGAGGAGGAGTTGAAATTGTGCTGCCACAGGCAGAGAAAGTCAGGAAAGATCCTAATACTCTAGAAGAATTGTCCATTTAGACCCTCCAGAGAGAAAAAGGCCCTGTTGGTAGCTCAGGATTCCAGATGTAAGACTTGAGAATTAATTTCTGTTGCTTTAAGCCATCAATCTTATGGTAAGTTGTTACTGCAGCCCTAGAGAATCTATGCAATTAAAACAGCTTCTGATCTCGAAAGCAATCTCAGGAGGACTTTGGTGTCTCCACAGTTATTATTTTGTTTATTTTAACAAAATGTACCTCAAAGGGCACCATTTTGAAGTTTTGGACAAGCAAAGTCAGTATAAGTAACAGCAGTCATTGATGTTTTTAACATAAAAGCCATTTGAAGGTTTAGCCTTGCATAAGGGATGCTACTGTCTCCCAGATACATCTCCTTTGTCGGAGCTGGCTTTCCTGAAGCATTCCAGCCACACTGGTTTCTCTTGGGTCTTTCTACACCCACACACTGCCCAACCCCCACCTCAGGTCTCTCTAAGTGCCTTGCACCACTTACCTTTTATATGTACTCCTTGAATACTTCCTTCTCCATTGAAGCAATGATTAGACACATTCTACTGTGTCTAATTCTGCATTATCACAGTACTGGGCTAACTGTCCTCCACACAGGGCTGTAGCCCCATGGCAGTAGGTACAGGATCAGGGCTGTGCTGCCTGACTTCAATGTATAATTAGCGCAGCAACTATTTAGCAAGTGAAGGAATTGTATTATTTAGACATGTCTGAAACTGTGGTCCACGATTCACTCTTGAAGCTGTATTATTTGCAATACACAAAATTTTAAACTATAGGAAAATCCATATATAACCGCAACTCCAAAATTAATTTGTGTTAGCAGATTTAATTTTTCTCCTGTAAAATTTTAAATGAGTGAAAATTCTACTCTGACCCAAAGGTATTTTATAAATAAATAGACATAGCTGAAATGGACTTGAGCTCATTATATTTCACCTTGCCATTAACCTTCATGGATAGGCCAGTTCACCCTAGGAGGCTTTATTCTTCTGTGTAATCAATTAGTGTTTGTAATAGACTACAGAGGTTATATTCCAGAGTAGTCATCATCCTAGAGAGGAAGAAAAGATACAGCACAGGACCTATGCTGTGAATATGATGCTTGGGCCTATCAAGCATTAAGAAAGGCCAACAGAGGCAAATCCCTGCAACACCAAACAGTGTTAAAGGACATTCCTGTAGGTACGATCTCTTAAGCTGAGTCCTAGTAACGGTGGGAAGTAATTGGTAAGTAGAAGCATCAAGGCTGGCCCAAAGTAAAGTTTCTGAACCTTGACATTTTAGGCTGGGTTATTCTTTGTTATCGTGAGAGTGTTTAGTTAAGGGCCTAGCAAGATACGTTTTCATCCTAGGAGTGTCTACATGATGACTGCAGGTCTGTGTGGGTCTCCTGGAGAATGATCAGAAGCCACATAAATTGATAGAGAGGAAGCAACCTGTAAGTCTTACACATAGGTCAGTGTGTGTTCAGCCAGGGTTTTTGAGCTTTATTCTGAGGGTATAGAGGAGAGTTCAAGGGTTCTAATGATAAAAGGGTCGGGGGCCAGCTTGTATTTATGCCACCATGGCTCCACTGGATATGATGGGATCAAAACAAATTGGGATAAGTTGAAGTGATCCAGGAGATATGTGGAGAGTGGAAGCCAAGGGAAAGGAGAGATATGTTATTAAATCTCTGGGGTTTGTCCAGTGTCATGTATTGATTGTGGGCTTGGGTAGTAATATCCCATCAGCTAGTAATATCCTAATGTTCTACAATATCCAGTTGTAAAGTAATTCCATAACCATAAGAGAGATTACCAGAAGCTTGAATCCCAAACAAATTACCTGCTCAATTCTTTTAAACAGGAAATAGAAAAATTCATAGTATCACAAATAAAAAAAGCAAAAAGGGCATTACTTAAGGCTTCAAATTGAATTAGACCTGTGTCAAAGATTCATTCAACAGTCTGTAAAAACGAACAAACAACCCCCCCTAGTTTGAAAAGTAATTGTTATAATAGAAACTCTTAGTAAACCACTCTCCTCTCCCTCTCCCATCCAGGCGGACAAGCAATGGCCAGAAGACTGAGGTATACAGGTAAATTGAAGAATAGAGGCCAATTTTATTGCTTGATTGTCCAGAAAACTGTCTCATTCCCTTGCTTTAGTCTCCAAATCTATATAATAATAACAGAATAAGTTGTGCGTCTGGGTATTTTATAAGACTGGATCTTTGACAATAGTGACAACAGTGAAAAAGCTAATTGCAGTCATTTGGCAGGACTTCTGTTTTTGTTCAGACATTTGTCAGTATGTGTAGCAAGTCCTCTAGGCAAGAATTGACCAGAACAAAAATGTCATAAGCACCTATAGTGAGTGGAAAAAGAGAGGGAGACCATGATGTCAGTCAAAAGGGGGCACAACAGAAGCTGCCACTATGCCAGGATCAAAGGCAATTAAGGATTCAAGAAAGAGTCACTTTCTTAGGCTCATTTTTCTGACAAGTCTACACTGCCAGTTGCACAAAGTTATTCACAGGCTTTGGCCTTGCCCCTCGGGAACACAGGCTATAGAGGTGACTGTCGCAAATCCCAGAGAGATATCAAGGTTTGGCAAGGAGACTGCTTGAGCAAGCCCCAGATGGAAATAATTCAAACTTAAGCAAGAACATTACAATACATTTGAAATTTTGAAATCTATGAAAAGGTATTCATATACAATATGACAGGTCAGTGGGATCTCTGTGCTTTGATACACTGTGTTTTTAAGTACTTCGCTCCTATGACAACATTAAAAGGCAGAATAGCTTGTTAATTAATAGAATATTATCTATTTTAAGAAATCATCAAGTAGAACTAGAAAAATGGACGCACAGTTAAGACCAATTACTGCTCACACAGAGGCCCTGAGGTCAGGCCCTGGAACTTACATGACAGGCCCCTGTAACTCCAGTTCCAGAGGATCCAATGCCCTCCTCTAGTCTCCACAAGCTTTACACACATGGTATTCTTACACACATGCAGGCTAAAATGTCATACATAAACAATAAAATAATCAGTAAAATAGTTTTGATTAATAATACCATATACACTGACAAAACAAATTATTTCAGATCATAAGCCAAATGTAATTCAGGAATTGAACATTAGAATATATAGCTTACATTGACCAGATTTACCATTAATTCATCGTTCCTCTTTAAAATAAATAACATGTTTCATTTTACATGTGACATACACACAATTATTATTTTACATACTCAATTTATTTTTGCTTATACCTTGAGAGGTAGATATAAAGTTAATCTCATTCTGTACAAAAGGAAGTTGATATTAGGATGATCTCATTTCCTAAAGGCTATATAGCTAGTAATTAGCAACTTTGCAATTTAATGAAAGGATTGTCCCTAAGCCCCATGAAGAATATGATAAAATAGAAATTACTGATACATTAACCAGTTATAATACCTTTATTACAGATATCTGAAGTGTGGGACTAGAAAGAAGGCTCAGTTCTTAGAAGCTCCACTATTCACTCTTTCAAAAACCTGAGTTCAGATCACAGTACTCACAGCGGGATTGGGCAGCTCACAAGCACCTGTAAACCTTGCTCCAGGGCATCTGCTAACCTCTTCTGGCCTCAGTGGGTATGCATAGAGCACGTGTACTGATGTGAGTGTGTGTGTGTGTGTACATGCTCATGCACACACACACACAGAGGCACATACACTTAAAAACAAAACAAACAAAATAAACCTTTAAAAAGCAATATGAAACACATGGAATAATCTACTCTAATAAAAGAGAATGTTTATTTCTATATAGTCTAGACTAATAATAGTATTATATCAACTTAATAAGTTCTGTTAGCATATTCTGCAGTAAAAATGGGGAAACAGGATAATTTCAGTAACTTAAAAAATAACTTCCGTATTTACATTTGTACACTTTCGTTCCACTTCAAGTAATTTTTATTCTGAAATTTTGGCATGTGTGGATTCTAAAAGGCACTATGATTTTATATTTTACTTAATAATAAGAAAAGAAAATTCAGTAAGTATTTTTCTAAGCAGTTTCACATTACTGAAACATTGAGAAAGCTTAAGTACCAAGGAATAAACAAATCATAGCATTTAAAGTACATGGTTCCTATACAAAATTCTGTTAGGAAAATTATATTGTTGAGAGTTCAGAATAAGTTTGTACTTTTAAAATGGTGTGATCAGATTTAAAATAAGCTTACCCTGCCCATATGAGGGACTGTGTATCACAGCAGCCATGCCAGGCTCTAGCAAAGTCCTCTAAAAAGTGTATTAAATTAAGATGATAATTGTTCAGTAAAATCTCCCCTAGAAGTATAGTAAATATGATTGATTTAATATATCATTGAGACTCTTCTGGAAAAAAATGGCATAAAACAGCAACATTCTGTCACCATTTTATAACTTTCATTTTTGTAAAGTGACCATTAGCATAATACAGTAATATTATTATGACAGTCTGCACAGATGAAAATATCTCAAAGCCAATATTACATTTTCATCAAGTAAATGACCATGTGTTTCAATAAACACAATTATGAATGTTCATATACTAACAGATTGAGTAATTTGATTTCTCAGCATCATTGTTTATAGGGGGAAAACAAATTAATCATCTTTGAGGCAACATTTGTGAATGCAGACTTTTACAATGGAATCTCTCTCCCTACCACTCTTCCTTTCTTGCTGACCAACAATAAAGATATACTAGGGATACTGGTAGGTACTGGGGCATGGTCAAGTTTATTCCCTGGCACAAACAAAGAATTCAAGGACCTGGAAAGAGTGAAGAACAAGCCATGAATAAAACAGAATACAACAGCTTTATATACTCTGGATAGGAAAAGCCTAAAGCAAGAAGTCTACTAAAAGGGCTGTAGCTTGTGTCTTTTGTAGAGCCCTTGGATCCTCCCCAGCCCCTAGTTGGTTCTGATTAGATATCTACCCATAGCCTTCCAGCTGTTTCTTTTGGTAATTTCTTCTGGAAACAAAAAGGCATCGCAAGAAGCCTGCTTTTGCTTTCCTAGTCAATTATATCCCTTTTAAAGATAGTGCTGGATTTCAAGATTAATCTGCAGGAGAATGCTTGCCCAGCATGTACAAGGCTTGGGATTAGATTCTCAGAATCACCACAAAATGTTTGTGTTTCTGGATCTCCCTTCTAAGATTATCTTGTCATGAAGTAAATATTTGAAGTTGTCTTACTGATGAAAAGCCAGGGGAATTGACTAAATCACAATGTTTGTTTTGATAAAACACAGGTCATATAATGGTAAAAGATAACATCTAAGAAACCCACTTATCTTGTCTGTGACTTTAGAGTAGACAATTCCTGAGCAAGCAACTACCTAGATCTTGAGACCTGAGAATAGGGCAGGGTCTCTGAGATTGACCTACCTACTCTCTTTGTCCTCAAGGCCATACACATCATCAAGAGGGGTGGTCATCTCCTCCACTTGAACCCATTTCAGCAATAGGCATGTGTTTGGGCTTGAATTATACACAGAGGTTAAAAGGACACAAATGAAAGAATGGGAGAGGTCACAGGTCACTCTTTTGGCTTTCAACTGGCAAGATGCTTCAGCTTACAACCACAGCTAGTTCTAGTTGCTAGGTAGCATTTGGAAAGATGTTTTTCTGGGCAAGTGACATAATTTGCAACTATTCAAATAACCCTCCTGTGAATGTTAGCAAAGCAACATTTCCACTTTCAGACACCTTTGACAACAAAGAAAACCATCAAACTTTGACCTCTTTGAAGGACAATATGGAAAACCATTTGACCTTTTCCTTAACATTTATCCTTAACACTAAAAGGCTCTATCAATTCTGGGTAACATAGCCATTAATGGAGGAAAGTAAATGGAAGATTTCCTTGTCCTACTTGGATGATGATGAAATAGAGATTTGCAGGAAGATCTACAGTGTATATTTGCTTCATTGAGGACTCTGTGATAAATAAATGTGAACATCACCTCATGGTCTTCAGAGTATTACCACACTACAGGATTTGGTGGAATATTCACCAGCTCCTGCACTTTTCTCAAGTCCCCTAGATCCCTATTCATAGCTACTGTATAAGTCTTAAATTTTAAGACTTTCTGTCTATCCATTCTTCTGGTTTCCAAACCAAAATTATAGAGGACATATGAATAAGAAATTTTCTGCATCATCCTGGGCTCACCCAAAAATATCATCCTGAGTGAGTTAAACCAGTCACAAAAGAATACACATTGTATATACTTACTGATAAGTGGATATTAGCCAAAAAGAAGTTTGGAATACCCACAATACAACTCACAGACCATATGAAACAGAAGAAGAAAGAAGATCACACCAAAGTGACTGGGTGTGACAGTCCTACTCAGAAGGGAGAAGAAAACAATCTCTGGGAAATAGAGAGGGATCTAGGAGGGAAAGAGGATGGGGAGGGAAAGGGGACAGTTCAGATATGGGAGGAAATGGGGGGAGAAGTACAGAGGGTCAGGAATTTGAACGTAGGTGTATAGCAGTAGGGGGAGGGGACCTAGGGGTAGCCACTAGAAAGTCCCAGATGCCAGGGACCCAAGAGGTTCCCAATACCCAACAGGGAGGACATTAGCTGAAATACTCAACAAAAGGGAGATAGAAGGTGTAGAGACCATATTCAGTGGATAGGCACAGCTCCTGGTTGAGGGATGGGGCCACCTACCCACCTCAAAAATATTAATCCAGAGTTCCTCCTGTGAAAATGAAATGCAGAGACAAAGAGTCAAACAGAGACTGAAGGAAAGGCTATCCAGAGACTGCCCCACCTAGGGATTCATTCCTTCTGCAGACACCAAACTCAGACACTATTGCTGATGCCAGTAAGTGCTTACTGACAGGAGCCTGGTATAGCTGTCTCCTAAGAGGCTCTGCCAGAGCCTGACCAATACAGATGCACATGTATGCAACCAACCATCGGATTAAGTGCAGGCACTCCCATGGAGAAGTTAGGGCAAGGACTGTAAGAGCTGAAGGGGTTTGTAATCCCATAGGAAGAATAACAGTATCAACCAACCAGACCTCCCAAAGCTCCCAGGGACTAAACCACCAACCAAAGAGAACACATAGGGGGTACCCATGGTTCTAGCTGGATATGAAGCAGAGGATTCCCTTATCTGGCATCACTGGGAGGGGAGACCCTTGGTCTTGTGGAAGCTTGATGACCCTGGGTAGGGGAATGCTCGGACACTGAGGCAGGAGTGGGTGGGCGAGTGGGGGAGCAACCTCATAGAAGCAGGGGGAGGGGGAAAGTATAGGGGCTTGTGGAGGGTAAACTGGGAAGGGGGATAACATGTGAAATGTACATAAATAAAATAACCAATAAAATTTTAAAAAAGAATTATAACAGGGTGTTTTGAAAAGATCTGCCTCCTTGATTTAGCACCAAGGTTAAACAAAACAAGATTTGACCTGCACATCTTTCTCCAGCATAGTATTGATAAGCAATGGGATGCCAGATACATTCCAAACTTTCCACATGGTAAGATGAAAGCTTCTTGATATTAAGACTGAATTGACTGTATAAAATATGTCCTCCACATCTTCAGCCTGAGACTTTCTATTTTTATTTATTTTTAAAGAAATGTCAGTTATTGCCCATTGGAGGTTTGTTGTTGTTTTTTTTTTTTTTTCAATCACAAGTGGGGAGGGAGGGACCTAGGAGAGAAAATGGACAGGGGTGGCAGTGGGAGGAGAGAGGGGAACCAGATCTGGTATTGGGTGAAGGAAAAGGGCTGAAGCTGTGAGGGCCAGCAAAAAGAATGGAAACAGACAACCTCAGGAAATAGGAGGTTGGAGAGACCCTCCAGAATGCAACAGAGACCTAGGAGGTAAGAGACTCTCAGGAATCAAAGGGAAGGGACCTTAGATGAAATGCCTGACAATAGGGAGAGGGAACTTATAGAGCCCACCTCCAGCAGGAAGACCCCGGGCATCAAGTGAGGGTTGCCATCCCACAGTCACATCTCTGACCCATAATTGTTCCTGTCTGAAAGAATTACAGGGATGGAAATAGAGAGGATAATGAGGGAAAAAAGGTCCAGAGACAGGCCCAAAGTGGGATCCAGCTGAAAGGGAGGTCTCAAGGTCTGACACTATTACTGAGTCTATGGAGCACTCACAAAAAGAGAACTATCATGACTGCCCTCCAAAAGACTCAACAAGCAGCTGAAAGAGTCAGATGCAGATATTTCCACCCAACCAATGGACAGAAGCAGCTGGCCCCTGTTGTTGAATTAGAGAAGACTGAAAGAATCTGAGAAGGGTGATACTATAGAAGGACCAGCAGTCTCAATTAATCTGGACCCCCAAGATCTCTCAAACCTTGGACCACCAAAAAGACAATATACACCAACTGATATGAGGTCCCCAACACACATGCAGTAGAGGACTGCCAGGTTTGTGTTCATTTAGAGATGATGCACCTAACCCTCAAGAGACTGGAGGCCCCAAGGAGTTTAGAGGTCAGGTAGGGTGGGGGCTGGGGGCATCTACGTGGAGACAAGGTGGGGTGAGGAGGAGTGGAACAATCAGAGGGTGGATTGGGAGAGGGGAGGATGGGGAACAGAATGCAGAAGTGTAAAAATTAAATTAATAAAAAATTTGTCAGTTATTGCCCATGGGAGAGTTTTTTGTTTTTATTTTGTTTTATTTTGTTTTGTTTTGTCTATGACTGCTTCAGAATCCTTGCCAGATAATTCTAGCATTTGTCATCTCACAATTTCATCTATTGATCTCCTTTAACCCCACCCCCTCCATGGAGTCTGAGGTTTTTTTTCATGTTCTTGGTATGACTGTTTTTCTTTTTACAAAATGACATGTGTATGTTGTCATCCTCCCTCAGCTTTTGTTTTTCTTCCCCTGTTTGCCTTTACCTCTCTCTCTCTCAAATTCAAGTTAGAACTGAAAAAGAGAAGAGAAAAGTTGGCTCCCAGATGAAGCGAGCTTTTCACTTTGTGTATCGCATTTAAATTCTCCAGGAGGAAGAGGCTTGACATTGAAGCGCCTTTATGAGTCACAGATGGCAGTACGGCTGCTTTACCCCACCCAATCCTTCCACTCATCCTCTACTAATGTCACTTAGCTTCTGTAGTATGAAAGTAACACTGTCACTTCCCATTATTCCCAATCATAACTCACTAGTGAAGATTAATTGGAAAGGAGGCAGGTCTGAATTAGGAATCACGGATGTACTATTTTAAAAGAAGTACAACTTGATTGCATTCAATTCTAGGCTCAATTCCAAACCCTGGCTAGAACTTACACTACTAAAAAGCCCTACAGGGCTTTCTTTAAAGCATATAGCCATTCTGTTTGTTCATTAACAGAAACTGATGTGCTCTCCATCCTTAAAAATGGCTTGTTTTCTTGAGTGGATTAACCATTGCTTTTTAAAACCATTCCTGTTTATTCTCTTAGCAAATCTCAAGTGCATTTCAATCCAGTCTTTCTCTGAACTACAGACTACAATACAATGAAATTCAAATTAGAAGCCTGATGATACAAGGTATTCCCATTTAAAGGCATGAACTAAACTACTTTGAGCTGTGTGCAGTAGAATATGGCATCGCACAGTTGTTCCACGAGCTGGAATCAATTATGATTATTTCCTACGTGAACCACAGGCTAAAAAGTTAATGGGTAAGATAAGCTATGGGTTTGTATTGGTGCTGTATAAATACTCTTATTTTCATAAATGTTTTTCTTTTTGTATGACAAGTTCAGGCTTTTGTGGATCAAGCAATTATAGTAAAAACTGTACCCAAAGACTCAAAACACTGTAGCTCACACATTTTGACATGATACATTTGAATGTATTTATGCTTAAAAACCTTGGAGGGCTGTTACACAGTTTGACTTAGCACAGTAAGATTATAAGACTCCAGAAGCTACTTAAATAAAACCTAAAATTATCTTGTAGAATTGTCTTCCTGTTCTTAAAAACTGGCATTTGAAATTCAGAGTGCACAATTCAAGCCTGGCATAAATAGAAAATCCAAAGCAGTTTAGATCAATTACACACACTGTGCAGGAGGTTTGCGTGCTGATAGCCTGCATTCCTACCTCCAGATCAATGTGGACATTGTATCACATAATTCTTATGTTTGGGATTCACAATATAAAAATCTGGCTCTTGTTGCTGATGGTAAGGAGAGTACAGAGAGAGAAGGGATGCCTTTGTTTCAGATTATAAGTTCTTGAAAGCTAAGAATCACTGCATTGTTTTTATTTCATAAGTATTTAGAGGTTGAGCATCCATCATGTTCTGTTGTACTCCAAATGCTGAAACAATCAAGTGAAAGAAACAGGGTCAGCTAGAAAAACTAGATATCAAAACATCCGCATAGCAATGTTTCTCTAAGAGTGGACCTCCTTTGTGTCCTATTCCTTAAGAGTATAAAGGCCACACAGTGGAATTACAACAGCAACACATCTCTACAACACTTAAAACTATACCACTTCCCACCATGTCACAAGAGACTATAGATCAGTGAGTCCCACACTGACTAACACAGTTGCTATGGCTCCTGGGTACTCCAAATGTAACTATTCTGACAGAGAAATGACATTTTTGTATTTTATTGTATTATATTTAAAGGTATTTAAATTAAAACTTTAAAATACACATTCATCTCATTAGTAAGAAACTTTTAAGTCTAATTGAAGCAACTTGGAGAGATAAGTCTCTTTATTCAGCCAAAAATTATACAATATCTGGTGAATTATTTTCTGTTAAAATGAAGGTGCCAAATTGAGATATGCTGTAAGTATGAAATATATAGGAACTTAAGACTTAAGACTAGAAAGAAAAAAACTACAGAATACAAAATAATTGATTAAGAACTGTTTATAGATTAAAATAAACTATCTTAAATAAATGGGGCTCAAAGTATTAAACTTGAAATTTTTGAATCTATCTTTTTCTTGTTATCTATCTAATATGACTACTAGAATTTTTAAATTGTAAATGTGGCTCACATCATATTTCTGTTAGACATATTCTGAGAATGGTTTAGACAGAGACTACTTGGCATGTAAAAGCCATGGTGGTATTTAATCGTGTCTGGAGAAAGGGAAAATGAACTCTCTAGATAAAGGGAAACCTTTATGATTTCAGCTTCTAAGGAGACTGACTGGTCTAGACCAGCATGTGTCCTCACATGACTTCTCACCACAAACTTAAATGGAAGAAATTGCCCATCAAGAGGTTACTTAAGCCCCCAGGTGGCTGTTCCTTCTAAAACGTAGGCTTTTAAAGCAGAGTGTCAGTGTAGTGTGATGTTTTCCCTCCAAACCTTGCCTATTGTAAAGATTTTATTCCTCTATGTTTGATTACTATTAACACTACAAGTGAAAGTATAAAATTCCCCCTTTACCATCCGTTTTCCTATGCTAGCTCAGTAAGAATTGTTTGTACTCATCCTTTAAACCTGTATAAGAAACAGTATAGAAACCAAATATCTTTCAGTGCCCAGCCCTCCAAAAATATTTTACTCATCATGCTATCAGAATCAACATAAAAGTTGGTTCTCCATTTTCTAAAATGGAGTCCTACCCATTTCCATATGAATATCTCCCTTTCTAAATGCTTTTGTCCCTTTCATGTAGACTCTACAGTACAATTCTTCTCTACTGTCTGTTTCTGGGAACTACTCTCTTAAACCCTAATTACTTTC
>NW_022196903.1:41541665-41558499 GCF_008632895.1 Mastomys coucha
AAAAAAAAAAAAAAAGAAAAGAAAAGAAAAAAAAGGAAAAAATAGGATACTGGATGGTAAGTGTAGAGTTCAAGAAGGTAGCTGGAAGCATTGGGATAAGATCTTCTCTATGTTAAATGAAGGTATAGCTGTATATTGCTCAGCTCTTTATCTGGTCCTCTTTGCTACTCTTGCAGCCCCTTGTCCACCCATGCTCCTTGTCCATCCATGCTATGAACTTTGAAGTTGTGGTGGTTTGAATATGTTTGGTTCAGGGAGTGGCACTATTTTGAGGTGTAGCCTTGTTGGAGGAAGTGTAACTGTGGGCATGGACTTTAAGACCTTTGTTCTTGTTGCCTGGAAGCCAGTCTTCTCCCATCTGCCTTCAGAACAAGATGTTGAACTCTCAATTCTTCCTCCATCATGCCAGCCTGGATGCTGCCATGCTCCTGCCATGATGATAATGAACTGAATCTCTGAACCTGTAAGACAGCCCCAATTAAATGTTGTCCTTATAAGAGTTGCCTTTGTTATGATGTCTGTTCACAGCAGTGAAACCCTAACTCAGACAGAAGTTGATACGAGGAGTCAGATATTGCAGTGATAGGCTTGACCATGCTTTTGTTTTGGAAGCATGTGATTTGGGGGTCTATGGATCTGGAATATAGTGAAATGCTTTAAAAGAGGCTTAATTGTCCATCCTATGGGAATATGGAAGACTTTGTTGCTGAGGATGATTTGAACTATGGGAGTTTGGCTCTAAAGATCTCAGAAAAGAATTTTAATATGTGGTTGAGGGATTGTTCTTGTGATACTATGGTGAAGAGTATGGACGCTTTTTGTCCTTGTGTGAAAGTTTACCTGGGGCTAAACTTTCTAACCACTCTTGTCCTCAGTTAAGAATTCTTTGTTTAGCTCTGTACCCCAATTTTAATAGGGTTATTTGGATCTCTGGAGTCTAACTTCTTGAGTTCTTTGTATACATTGGATATTAGCTTTTTATCGGATGTAGGATTGGTAAAAATCTTTTCCCAATCAGTTGGTTGCTGTTTTGTCCTATTGACAGTGTCCTTTGCCTCACAGAGGAAGCTTTGCAATTTTAAGAGGTTCCATTTGTAGATTGTTGATCTTAGAGTAAAAGCCATTGGTGTTCTGTTCAAGAAAATTTCCTGTGTGCCCATGTGTTAGAGGCTCTTCCCCACTTTTTCTTTTACTAGTTTCAGTGCATTTGGTTTTATGTGGAGGTCCTTGATCCAGTTGGACTTGAGCTTTGTATGAGGAGATGAGAATGAATTGATTTGAATTCTTCTACATGCTGACCAACAGTTGAAACAGCATCATTTGTTGAAAATGCTATCTTTTTTTCCACTGGATTGTTTTGGCTCCTTGTCAAAGATCAAGAGACCATAGGTGTGTAGGTTGATTTCTGGGTCTTCATTTCTGTTGATTTACCTGCCAGTCTCTGTACCAATACCATGCAGTTTTTTACCACTATTGCTCTGTAATACAGCTTGAAGTCAGGGATGGTGATTTCTCCAGAAGTTCTTTTATTGTTGAGAACAGTTTTCACTATCCTCAGTTTTTGGTTATTCCAGATGAATTTGGAAATTGCTCTTTTTTTTTTAAGTCTATGAAGAATTGAGTTGGAATTTTGACGGGAATATCATTGAGTTTGTAGATTGCTTTTGGAGAGAAGACCATTTTTACTGTATTAATCCTGCCAATCCATGAGCATGAGAGATCTTCCCATCTTCTGAGATCTTCTTTGATTTCTTTCTTCAGAGACTTGAAATTCTTGTCATATAGATCTTTCACTTGCTTGGTTAGAGTCACCACTGATTTTATATTATTTGTGACTATTTTGAAGGGTGTTGTTTCCCTAATTTCTTTCTCAACCTGTTTATCCTTTGTTTGAGTTAATTTTATATCCAGCCACTTTGCTTATCAGCTTTAGGAGTTCTCTGGTGGAATTATTGGGGTCACTTAAGTATACTATCATATCATCTGCAAATAGCGATATTTTTACTTCCTCCCTTCCAATTTGCAATCCCTTTGACTTCCTTTTCTAATTGCTCTGACAGTACAATATTGAATAGGTAGGGAGAGAGAGGTCAGCCTTGTCTAGTTCCTGATTTTAGTGGGATTGCTTCAAAGTTCTCTCCATTTAGTTTGATGTTGGCTACTGGTTTGCTGTATATTGCTTTTACTATGTTTAAGTATGGGCCTTGAATTCCTGATCTTTCCAAGACTTTTACCATGAGGTGGTTTTGAATTTTGTCAAACACTCTCTCAGCATCTAATGAGGTGATCACCTGTTTTTTTTCTTTGAGTTTGTTTATATAATGGATTATGTTGATGGATTTCCGTATATTAAGCATTCCTGCATCCCTGGGATGAAGACAACTTGATTGTGATGGATGATTGTTTTCATTTGTTCTTGGATTCAGTTTTCAAGAATTTTATTGAGTATTTTGCATCAATATTCATAAGAATTATCAACTGACGAATACCGAATGACTGAGAAGCACCTAAAGAAATGTTCAACATCCTTAGTTATCAGGGAAATGCAAATCAAAACAACCCTGAGATTCTACCTCACACCAGTCAGAATGGCTAAGATCAAAACTCAGGTGACAGCAGATGCTGGCGAGGATATGGAGAAAGAAGAACAATACTCCTCCATTGTTGGTGGGATTGCAAGCTGGTACATCCACTCTGGAAATCATTCTGGCAGTTCTTCAGAAAATTGGACATGGATACTACATGAGGACCCAGCTATACCACTCCTGAGCATATTCCCAAAAGATACTCCAACATATAACAAGAACACATGTTCCACTATGTTTACAGTAGTCTTATTTATAATAGCCAGAAGCTGGAAAAAAACCCAGATGCCCTTCAACAGAGGAATACATACAGATAATGTGATACATTTATACATTTATACTATTAAGCTATCAAAAACAATGAATTCATGAAATTTTTAGGAAAATGGATAGAACTAGAAAATATCATCTCAAATTGGGTAATCCAGTCACAAAAGAACACACATAATATGCACTCACTGATAAGTGGATATTAACCCAAAAGCTCAGAATACCCAAAATATAATTACAGACCACATGAAACTCAAGAAGAAGGAAGACCAAAGTGTGGATCCTTTGCTCCTTTTTAGAAGGGAAAACAAAATACTCACAGGAGATAGAGGGTGAAAGGGACTTGGAAGAAACAGAGGAGGAGGTGGGGGACACAGAGGGTAGGATTAGATATGGGAGTAGACAGGAATGATATACAGAGGATCAGCAATTTGAATAGAGGTGGTATAGCAATGGAGGATGGGAAACTGGGGGTAGCCCCCAGCAAGTCCCAGATGCCAGGAAAGCAAGATGCTCCCAGGACTTGTTGGGATTGACATTAGCTGAAATGACCAATAAAGGCAAGGGAGAACCTGTAGAGACCATATCCAGAGGTTAGGCAAGGCCTCCAGTTGGAGGAAGGGGCCACTCACTCATCTCCAAATTTTTAACCCAGAATTGCTCCTGTCTAAAGGAAATACAGAGACAAAGTGCATATCAGAGACTGAAGGAAAGACCACCCAGAGACTGCCCCACCTGGGGATCCATCCCATATACAGATACCAAACCCAGACGCTATTGTAGATGCCAAGAAGTGCTTGCTGACAGGAGCCTGATATAACTGTCTCCTGAGAAGCTCTGTTAGAGCCTGACAAATACAGGAGTTAGAGAAAGGACCGAAGGAACTGAAGGAGTTTACACACCATAGGATGAACAACAATATGAACCAACCAGTATCCCTAGAGCTCCCAGGGACTAAACCACCAACCAAAAAGTACACATGGAGAGATCCTTGGCCCCAGCTACATATGTAGCAGAGGATGGCCTTGTCAGTCCTCAATGGGAGAAGAAGCCTTTGGTCCTGTGAAGGCTAGATATCCCAGTGTAGAGAAATGCCAGGGAGGAGAGGCAGGTGTGGGTGGGTGGGAGAATCCCCTCATAGAAGCAGGGGGAGGGTGATGGGATAGGGGATTTCCAGAGGAGAAACCAGGAAATGGGATAACATTTGAAATGTCAGTAAATGAAATATCCAATAAAAAAGAGATTTATATTAATTACATTGAGAAAGGAAGTCTCAAAAAAGGCATAATAGAGACTTTGTTCTCTGGTTAAATCTGATGAAGAGCATTATGAACAAGTATAGTAAGCTTTAAAAAGGAAAAATATAAAATATATCGTTTAAGTAATAAAGGGGCACCATCATGTTTCAAGTAGAGATAAGTTTAATCCATGTATGGTGTACAAGCTTTTGACTGCCACCTTCGGGAGAAAGAGCCATACAGATCTCTGAGTTCAAGGACAATCTACCAAGCAAGTTCCAGGGTAACCAAAATTATTCAGAGAATAAATTCGCTGAAAACAGAAAACTGGTAATAATGTAATAGAATAAGGCAACCCCAGAAAGCAGCAGAACTCCGCAGCTTTGGCCATGTTGCTTTATAGTCAAGAAGGGAAGGAAACTACTGGGACAATGGATGCTGGTTAGGTGGAGGTAAAAATTAGCTACGATAAAGAAGAGACCAGAATCACTGATCTGGGAAGCATTTTCTAAGAGTACAAAAAAGCTGCATTCCAGAGTTAGCCAAGATTGTACCCCATATTGTAACTGTACCTGATAATATGTAAGACTCACCCATGGGATACTGGTTTTGAAAGCATGAAAGGGTCATGAAGTATAGCTGAGGTCTGGCACTGTGAGAGGCTGTGTAAGTCCATTGGTGAAGGCTAAGCCACTGTTGCAGTTGATGGCCCAGGGCTGAAATAGTCATACAAAGAAATTGAGGTTTGGAGTGGCGAGGAAAGGCTATTGGTGAAGCCTAGTTGCAGTGGAAGACTCCAGTGTGTTGGACATGCCAACACCATGGAATGACCACCATGAACAACAGCAGCAGTGGAATAGAGTCAACTAGAGCCTAGAGTACTACAGAAGGCAGAGATGGAGAAGTGACACAAGCCCTTCAGAGGAGCCTAGAAGATCCTGTGTAGATCCCAGACACTGGAACAAGAAACCGTGCAGTTGAAGTTGACTTGGAGACCCCAGGAGTCTTTAAAGAGGCCAGAGCCATAGGATACCTGCCTAGAAAAGCTGCTAACAGGGAGTGGAAGCAGCCCAGAAGAAAGAAGTTTGTTACAGTCAACAAACATGAAAAAGGAGTTGGAGATTTAAAGACCACTTTGATACCAGACATGGAGATGCAAAGTTTGGAGTTTGCCCAGATAGTTTTCTGTCTTGCTTTGGGGATTACAGACAAATGACTGAATTAATCTCAAAAGATATTCCTTCACCTGTTTGGCTGTGTTGTCCTGTAAGACTTTAAGGGATTTTTATGTTTCCTCTTTAAGGGCCTGTTCCTGTTTACTTGTGTTCTCCTGTATTTCTTTAAGGGAGTTATTTATGTCCTTCTTAAAATCCTCTATCAGCATCATGAGATATGATTTTAAATCCGAATTTTGCTCTTCCAGTGTGTTGACTTGCTGTGGTGGGAATACTGGGTTCTGATGATGCCAAGTAGTCTTGGTTTCTCTGTTGGTAAGATTCTTACATTTGCCTTTCACTATCTGGCAATCTTTGGTGTTAGATGTTCTTACTGTCTCTGACTGGGGCTTATTCTTCCTATCTGTAAGTCTGTGTCAGCACTTCTGGGAGATCAGTTCTCTCCTTGCAAGACCCATGCACAGAGGGCTGATGATCAGCTACCTCCTGGATGCAGATGGAGGCAGGAAGGACCCTGTCCCAGCTGCTCTGCCTCCTCTACAGCCTGTGCCTCCTGGCTGGTCCCACTTCAGTCACCAGAGAGAAAATAGCTATCTCGCCTTTAGAAGAGGTTTCTTGAGACTGTGATAGACTATGGAGACTTTGGAAGTTGTATTAAATGTATCTTTTTTATTATCCTATGGCTAGGTTTGGCCCCCAATAGAATCATGTGTTTGAACAGTTCTATGGGGGACAGGGACTATAAAGTGGTGGTTTGATTATGCTTGGCCCAGGGAGTGGCACTATTTTGAGGTGTGGCCTTGTTGGAGGAAGTGTGGGCATGGGCTTTAAGACCCTTGTCCTTGTTGCCTGGAAGACAATCTTTTCCTATTTGCATTCAGAACAAGATGTTCAGCTCTCAGTTCTTCCTCCACCATGCCAGCTTGGATGCTGCCATGCTCCCATGATAATGGACTGAACCTCTGATTCTGTAAGCCAGTACCAATTAAGTGTTGTTCTTATAGGAGTTGCCTTGTTCTTATAGGAATAGACCTCATAGTGTCTGTTTACAACAGTAAAACTCTAACCAAGACAGGAGGTATGTTGTAAGATTTTTGTAGTCTTTAACAGAAAGTAAGGTTCAGAGCTCAGACTAGGTTATCCACATGAGCATCATAGTTACTGTAGGGTATCAGAAAACCTATGTATTTTATGACTTTTGTTACTTTCCTAGCCTTGTATTCACCATTTTTGTAAAAATGAAAGTAGGTGGGCAGGTAGCTGAAACACACTCACCTAAACTTACAAATGTAGTCTATCTATGTGACAAGATGGGAGTATCTGGGATGGTACTTAGAGTTTTTGCCTTATGCTTCTCACAAATATGACCAGCTTTTGTGGCAGTGATAGGAATGTCTTGAGTATGTCACAAATAACCAAGTTTTCTCCAAAAGTGGTTTTCTTTTCTTTTTTTCACTTTTATTGGTTTATTTTATTTATTTACATTTCAAATGTTCTCTCCCTTCCCAGTTTCCCCTCCACAAGCCCTCTATCCCCTCCCTCTTCCCCTTCTTCTATGATGGTGCTCCCCCACCTACCTACTCCCCCCTCAGTGCCTTAGCATTCCCCTATGCTAGGTCATCCAGCCTCCACAGGACCAAGGGTCTCCCCTCTCATTGATGCCAGACAAGGCCATTCTCTGCTACATATGTGTATTCTTTGGTTGGTGATTTAGTCCCCAGGAGCTTTGGGAGGTCTGGTTGATTGTTATTGTTGTTCTTCCTATGGGACTGGAAACCCCTTCAGCTCCTACAGTCCTTGCCCTAACTCCTCCATTGGGGTCCTTACACTCTCAGTCCAATAGTTGGCTGCATGCATCTGCATCTGTGTTTGTCAGGCTCTGACATAGCCTCTCATGGCACAGCTTTACTTCAGCAAAAGTATCTGGGTTTGGTGTCTGCAGATGGGATGGATGCCTAAATGGGGCAGTCTCTGGATGGCCATCCAAAAGTGGTTTTCTTAAGATAAACCAAGTTATATGAGAAATTTGAAGTTTAATTTATTTCTAGGTGATAGACAAAGACAAATTTTTCTGTTTAAAAAAAATTATTAACAAAATTCTTCATCTATTAAACCAGGGTTGTCAGTTGTATTGAAAAATCTAGAGCTTCCATTAAAATCTCCAGGTTTGAGTATACATAAAGCCCGAGAAAACCATGTCTCTTAGGAAAGAAAGCAAAAGGATTACTAGCAGTTTCTTGGGGGAATCCTTTATGACAGAATTAAGTGAGATCAATGACAGTGTGGTGGTTTGAATGGGAAATGTCCCTGTAGACTCAGCTCTTTAAATGCTTGGTGCTGACTTGGTGACTCTTTCTGAAAGGCTTCATATATTTTAGTATCTTGAGTAATTTGCTTTGTGTGATTCAAAATCATGTAGATATTGAGAAAGATATTTCCAGTAGAATTATAACTGTTACTACATAATATCTTTGTTAATTTTATTGGGTTGCCATCTTCTAAAATTCTGTCTTTAAAAAATATTTCAGTCTCCTCTGCTTAATTTTTTTACTAACTAAATATCACCTTACTCATTTGTTGGCAAAAATGTTCCAAATGCTATGTACCTAATTTTAAGATCCTTCACCATGTTTGTTTAGTTAGTGTTAACATGACTATGAAACCCTAGCCATTATTATCAAGCTGAACCAGGCAGCTATTAAAACGTGACTGAGTAGAATTAATTTTGTAATATTGCATGAGAATTTGCAAGACAAAGACTAACCAAGGACTTGGCACTGAGACGGTAATTTCTTGCTTCAGCTGATGCTTGCTTGTTGCTGAGAGCCAGTTCCTAAAAGCACAGGAGTGCTTGTCTCTAGGAAGCAAATCATTTGCCATTTAGATGTCAATGTTCAGAAAAAGAGCTCTCATATAAAACTACTGTAAAGTAAACCTAGACAGAGCACCAAACAGAAACCAGCACATCTTTGATATGGTGCTGCATCCCTAATGTAATTTACACTCCAGCAACAGTGTCTTACTGTGGGCCTCCCCACCCTTGTGGATCATTGGTCAATAAAGGCCACAAAGGCAGTGGGAGCAGGGATGATGAACAGGGGCTTTGGAAGCCCTGTATGTAGGGTGAATGACCATACTGAGATCAGCTATAGTGGGGCATATCAACTTTACTTAGGGTGATTCAAAGCTTATAACGTTTTGGGGGACTGAGGGTAGGAATATCCAGGATAGGCCAAGGTCATTACCTGGGTCTTGGGGTATCTGAAGTGTCTCATTAGCATGGAGAAAATTTCAGGTTCTAGCTGAACAGATTTCTATCAGGAGAAAGGAAATTGGTCCTGTAATCTAATTGAGGCTATCTGACATTCCTCAGGTTGAGACATATGTGTGGACTTATAATTTCCCAGACGAGGTGAGAGGAGAGGCCCCAATAATGAAGGAAGTCTCCCATATTCCACTGAACCCAGAGGCTATCCAGTCATGGTAGACTTTGACCTTAATTAGCAGAGTTTTCCCACAATTTGCATCTACTTACAATGCATACCATTCATATTTAAGAAGAATAAATCATAGCAAGGACATAGCATATCAATTTTCTTCAGAGACTGTGTACTAAGAGTTTCGAGTACTGGCTACATAATGTATTATTATTTTTTTATTAGATGTTTTCTTTATTTACAATATCTCCTTTCCCAGGTTCCCCTCCAAAAAGTGAAAATAAAATAAAACAAAAACTAAAACAAACTCCTGTTCCCACAATGTATTATTTTTTAAAAGTCAACTGCACACATATATTGGAACCAAGTGTGTTAGGTGTTATGTTCAAGGACACAGAGTAGACATTAACTAAAGTAAAAATATTTTTAACATGGACACAAAAGGGTCCCAGAGGTTTTTAAAGTGGAACAGCTCCACTAAGAAGAAAAGTAAATGTTACTGATTTTTTTTTTAAAGTTCCCAAGTGCGTATGTTGAAGTGTAACTTCCACACTTCCCACAAAATATATATTGAATTCATAACTACTAGAATCTATGGATGTGCCCTTATTTAGAAATTATAAATTTAATTAAGTTAACAGGGAGTCATACAAAGGTAGAGTGGGTATAATTCAATGAGCTGTATCCTCACTAGAAGAAGGGAATTAGGCATATAAGGAGAAAGCCATGTGACAAACTTAAGAGGGATATATTCAAGACAAGTACCAAAGATTGCTGGTGAATCCAGAAATCATCAGGATTGCTGAAGTACTGAGAAAGACATAGTGGAATATTTGCACCCAGAGTCTAAGAGAGGGAGATGGAGTGAAGGAGGGATGGAGAGGAGGGAGGGAGAAAGAGAAGGAGGGAGAGACAGACAGACAGCAGAGAGACAGAGAGAGAGAGAGAGAATGTCCCTACTGACTTTGACCTTGAATTTCTAGCCTTAAGAATATGAAAGAATACATTTCTGTTGTTGTATTATTGTTGTAAGTCACCCAGTTTATGGTCATTTGTTAAAGCAGTCATAGGGAACTAATACACAGTGTTCAATTTTAACCTCATCAAATTTCCATCTTTAAGTGATATACAGCATAAACACACAAACAACTCTGAAAGTCTTCCCATTTGTTAAGAACTATTCTTTGGTTGGAACGATCCTTATAACCACCCTCTGATTATTTTTAAAACCATATGTCACCAAGAGATAGGCAAGTCTCTGCATTAACAATATGTAGCCCTGTAACAATTAGCCATCTGTTTATAATGCTGTTAGGGATTGACAGCATCTCGATGGAAACTGAGAAAACAACAGAAATATTGTACCTGCCAAGTCCTAGTCACTTGTTATCTTACATAGTAATTTGTGGTCTCATGAGACCACTAAGGAGAAGAAAAAGCAGGCTGCACTACAGCATCAGCCTTGTAAAGCAGGTAGTCTAATAGCAAATTAATGATGTGCTGACAAGATTACAAGAAGACAAACACACACACATTCATGGTTTCTGCAGTGTAGCCAACTATACAAGGATTGAAGATTTCTAAGATATTTTTCCTCTAGGAGATATTTGATAAAGAAGGTAATAGTTTATGAGATAATTCCCTCCCAATGTCAGTTCGTTTAAAATATAACTAAAGTAATATCCTTTGTTGTTGTTGTTTTGTATTGTTTTGTTTTGCTTAGAGACAAGATCTCACAATGTATCCCTGGCTGGCCTAGAACTCACTGTTATATATATCAGGCTAACCTCAGCTCAGAAATCAGCATACCTCTGCCACTTAGGAGGGGTAGGGCAAAAAGTGTGCCTCACCATGCCTTTTATCTCCATAGTGTTTCTCCATGATGGCTATCTATATGGTAAAGTTTAAACTAGCGATCCTTCCTCTGTCCACAATTGATCTCACAAAAATATATTAGTACAGTGGAGCTTATACAACTAAAGATAGACAATTCAAAATTTTACTTCTTAAATATTTCTCTAAAGAAGAGGAGACCCATCATAGACTTTGTCTACCTGGCTGCTCCTTTGAACTCTTCTCTAATATTAGCCCAAGTGCCATTTTCTGGGTACTTTTATCCAGGTGAGCCACACTTCTTTTTGAGATAAGGATTTGCACTCACCTAATATTAAAAGCACTGAACTGTAAAGGAAGTTTAATTCCAAAATAGTGACAGTTTGCTGCCACAGCAGGAGCCACCAGGGCAGCTCTGATCTTCCCTGATGCCTTCCCAAGACGCTATGGCTCCTGAGTTATCAGCCTGCTCACTCCTTAAAAACCTGGACATTTACTTTCTTTAAAGAATTACATCTTATGTCATAGGGAATATAACAATAAATAAAATCTATATTATAAATTACAAAAGCTCCAAAATTTGAAGCCTAAGCTATGTATCAAACCCGACTTAGGATGGACAATTGCTGCCAAACCTGACAACCTGAGCTCTGTCTCTCAGATCCACATAGTAGATCACCTGACTCCCTCTCAGTTGTCCTCTGACATTTGCACAGTCTTGGCATGAACATTGTGACATACAACTACACACACACAAACATGATATACTTTTAAAACACACAACACTGAACTGATTTCCAAAGATACAGGGAAAACTTTCTAAAACTATTTGCAGTTCTTAGCAGTACATTTCCATTTTAATGCAGCCACTTCAGTAGTACTCAGCATTTGCAGAAAATAATAAACCCTTTTTTATTTATTTCTTTACTTATTTTATGTATGTGAGTACACACTATAACTGTACAAATAGTTGTGAGTCTTCATCTGGTTGTTGGGAATTGACTTTAGGACCTCTGCTAGCTCCAATTGGCCTGACTCAGCCCAAAGATTTATTTATTATTATAAATAAGTACACCATAGCTCTCTTCAAACACACCAGAAGAGGGCATCAGATCTCATTACAAATGGTATGAGCCACCATGTTGGTTGCTGGGATTTGAAGTCAGGACCTTTGGGTGCTCTTACCCACTGAGCCATCTCACCAGCCCCTTTTGACAGCACTTTCTTCCTTCCACAGTGCTCTCAGAGCCATTTACTGGTCATGTGACATGCAATGTTCTCACATGACCAGCCTCAGTGTGTCATTTTCAGTGACAACAAGTCCATTAGAATACATACTGCAGGCCTGGTAGGAAAAGGGTGTACAGTTAGGTCTGGAAATCTTGCTTTCAGATTGGATCCACAGTGTACATTCCATAGGAAAAAGAAGGGCCAGAGAATCTGATAAAAAGACAAGGATATGTTGTGAAAAGAAAGACCGATGTGAACAGTAGGCAAAGGTGTATATGTGTCATAAAAGTAGGAGGGAGCACTGTGAGGGGGGAGGAGGGGACTTGCAAGGGTGGAAGAAGGGACACAGAGAAGAAACAGTGAGGAGTGATAAGTAATAAATATGATACATATGTATGGAAACATGAACTCATGAACACGTGTGTGTCCTAACTTAAGAAAATTCAATTTTTGAAAATCATGTAAAGGAAGCATATCAAGCCTGTGGCTTAGGGAAGGGGAAATATCAGCACATCACAGAGAAAGAAAGCAAGTAAAAATGTAAAGGGTGTTCGTTTCAGCTTACAAGAAAGAGGGTATTTCAAAATCAGGAGGAGAAGGAAATAATGAAGCTGCAGTATCGAGTGGACCATTGGCCCAGAAGATGCATGCAGCTTCCCAAATTTGACCACAGCTGTGCTTCTGCTTTCCTGATCTCTTCATGCAGAATGGTGGTGAACATGAAGCTTATTTCATATCGGCTTATACTTTAGTCTGAAGTCTTTTATGTTTCATGAGTTCATTCATTTATATGGTTCACTTTGACCTTTGGCGTCTGAAGAGGATCCTTTGAGTATGTATTAATATGTACACTGTGCTAAGTATGTTGCTCATCTCAGGGGCAGTATAAGAAATAATTCATACAAATTCAGAGAGATAGATGGTGTTGCTACCCCCACATAGAAGTTGGGAAGGCTGAGGTAAAGATTAGATATCAAGGTCACACAGCTAAAATGTGGCAGAATTGAACCCTCTATAGAGTGGTTTCTCAAACAGAATCAGATTCACAAGTGGTTTCTGGCTTTTGTCTCAGAGTAAAAATAGGACTGACAAGATATAAGGCCCTGGAAGCACCTTTAAGCAAAGCACAGGTCAAAGAGGATGGAAGAGGGGTGAAAAAAGGACCAGTAGGAAAAGCATGAGATGAGATGAAATTCTAGAAAGTTTTAGCAAGGTTAATGGACACTCTTCTGTCGGTGCCCTCCTAGGGAATCACACATTGCAGAAACGGGTTTCCATAGCATCGCTGCCCTGCTTGATTGTCTGAGGTAGCCATAAGTAGAGTGGATTCAGAGGAGACAGACCACCAGTTACCTGTTTTCTTGCCATCAGGTGACCAGAGAGGACATTTTTTCTGATGCCACATCAAGGATCCCAATTCTAAATCCTTCAAGAAGACTATTTAAGTAAACACTATGCCACAGTGTGCTTGCAAACACATATAGAATCAGAAAATACAGAATCCAGATGGAGCAGTCTCTACTCTTGTACACAAAGTATTTTCATTCATGGGCCTCATAACCCAGGCTGACTTTGAAACACTATAGAGATTATGTTGAACTTCTGATTGGTCTATTTCCACCTCCCGAGCATTGGGTTTACAGACATCTACCACCATGCTACATTTACGCAGTGCTAGATATTAAACCCAGGACTTCATGCATTATAGGTACACACTACTGGCTGAGCTAACTCCCGAGGATATCTTTATTTTTTTAATTGGGTAATTTCTTAATTTACATTTCAAATGTTATCGCCTTTCCTGGTTCCCACCCACCCACAACCCTCTATCCCCTCCCACTCCCCCTGCTTCTATGAGGATTTTCCCCAACCTACTCACCCACCCACTCCTGCCTCCTGACCTCACATTCCCCTACAGAGGCATCTAGCCTTGATAGGACAAAGGACCTCTCCTCCTGAGGCCCAACAAGGCCATCCTCTGCTATATATGAGGCTGGAGCCATGGGTCCCTCCATGTGTACTGTTTGGTTGGTGGTTTAATCCCTGGGAGCTGTAGGGGGTCTGGTTTTAGTTGATATTGTTCTTCCTACAGGGTTGCAAACCTCTTCAGCTCCTTCAGTCCTTTCTCTAACTCCTCCATTGGGGACCCCATGCTCAGTTCAATGGTTGCCTTCGAGCATCCACCTCTGTATTTGTCACGCTCTGGCAGAGCCTCTCAGGGGACAACTATATCAGGCTCCTGTCAGCAAGCACTTCTTGGTATCCACAATAGTGTCTGGGTTTGCTGACTGACTGTATATGGGATGGATCGTCAGGTGGGGCAGTTTCTGGATGACCTTTCCTGCAGTCACTGCTCCACACTTTGTCTCCATATTTCCTCCCTTGACTATTTTGTCCCCCTTTCTAAGAAGTACTGAAGCATCCACATCTGGGGTCTTTCTTTTTCTTGAGCTTCATGTGGCCTGAGACTTGTATCTTAGGTATTCCAAGCTTTAGGGGTTATATGCACTTAGCAGTGAGTATATACCATGTGTGTTTTTTTGTGAATGGGTTACCTCACTCAGGATGATATTTTCTAGGTCCATGCATTTGCCTAAGAATTTTATGAAATCATTGGGTTTTGTTTTTGTTTTTGTTTTTTTATTAGATATTTTCTTTATTTACATGTCATGTGATTTCTCCTTTCCCAGGTTCCCTTCAAAAAAAAACAAAAACAAAACAAAGAACAAACCCCTATTCCCTCTCCCCTTCCCCTGCTCGCCACCCCACCCTCTTCCGCTTACTGGCCCTGGTATTCCCCTACACTGGGGCATAGAACCTTCACAGGGCCAAGGGCCTCTCCTCCCATTGATGACCTACTTGGCCATCCTCTACTATACACATGCTGCCAGAGCCATCAGTCCCATCATGTGTACTCCTTGGTTGGTGGTTTAGTCCCTGGGAGCTCTGAGGGTACTGGTTAGTTCATATTGTTGTTCATCCTAAGGGGCTGCAAACCCTTCAGCTCCTTCGGCCCTTTCTCTAGCTCCTTCATTTGGGGACCCTGTACTCAGTTCAATGGATGGCTGTGAGCCTTTACTTCTGTATTAGTTGGTTACTGTCAGAGCCTCTCAGGAGACAGCTATATCAGGCTGGATTGCCCTTCCTTCAGTCTCTGCTCCATAGTTAGTCTCTGCAACTCCTTCCATGGGTGTTTTGTTCCCCCTTTTAAGAAGGAATGAAGTATCCACATTTTGGTCTTCCTTATTCTTGAGTTTCTTGTGGTTTGTGGATTATACTTCGAGTATTCTGAACTTCTGTGCTAATAACCACTTATCAGAGAGTGCATATCATGTGTGTTCTTTTGTGACTCACTCAGGATGATATTCTCCAGATCCATCCTTTTCCCTAAGAATTTCATAAATTCATTGTTTTAATAGCTGAGTAGTACTCCATTGTATAAATGTACCACATTTTCTGTATCCATTCCTCTGTTGAAGGACATCTAGGTTCTTTCCAGCTTCTGACTATTATAAATAAAGATGCTATGAACATAGTGGAGCATGTATCCTTGTTAAATGTTGGAGCATCTTTTGGGCATATGCCCTGGAGTGGTATATCTGGGTCCTCAGGTAATACTATGTCCAATTTTCTGAGGAACTGCCAGACTGATTTCCAAAGTGGTTGTACCAGCTTACAGTCCCACCAACAAAGGAGGAATGTTCCTATTTCTCCATATCCTTGCCAGCATCTGCTGTCACTTGAGTTATTGATTATAGCCACTCTGACTGGTATGAGGTAGAATCTCAGTGTTGTTTTGATTTGAATTTCCCTGATGACTAAGGATGTTGAACATTTCTTTAGGTCCTGCTCTGCCATTTGAGATTACTTAGTTGAGAATTTTTTGTTTAGCTCTCTACCCCATTTTTAAATTTTTGATTCTCTGGAATCTAATTTGTTGAGTTCTTTGTATATACTGTATATTAGCCCTCTATTGGATGTAGGATTGGTAAAGATCTTTTCACAATCTGTTGGTTGCCGGTTTTGCCCTATTGACAGTGTCCTTTGCCTTATAGAAATTTCACAATTTTATGAGGTGCCATTTGTCTATTATTAATCTTAGAGCATAAGCCATTGGTATTCTGTTCAGGAAAATTTCTCCTGTGCCCATGTCTTTGAGGATCTTCCCTATTTTCTCTTGTATTACTTTCAGTCTCTCTAGTTTTATGTGAAGGTCCTTGATCCACTTAGACTTGAGCTTTGTACAAGGAGATAAGAATGGATTGATATGCATTTTTCTACATGCTAACTGCCAATTGAGCCAGCACCATTTGTTGAAAATGCTGTCTTTTTTCCACTGGATGGTTTTAGCTCATTTGTCAAAGATCAAGTGACCATAAGTGTGTGGGTTCATTTCTAGGTCTTCAATTCTATTCTATTGATCTACCTGTCTGACTCTGTACCAATACCATACAGTTTTATCTCTGTAATATAGCTTTGAGGTCAGGGATGGTGCTTTCCCCCAAGAAGTTCTTTTATTGTTGAGAATAGTTTTTGCTATTCTGGATTTTTTGTTATTTCCAAATGAATTTGCAAATTGTACTTTCTAACTCTATGAAGAACTGAGCTGGAATTTTGATGAGGATTGCATTGAATCTTTATTTATTCTTGGAATCTCTTTGTTTTCATCAGATCTAGAATATCTAAGGCAAATATTACACTGCTCCTTATGAGAATGAGTATGAGTGATTTATGATGAACAGTAGAACCCAAGGAGGATTTATGAACCCCTATCACATTGTACTTTTCAAGGAAAAGACATTTTGAGGAAGGTAAGGGAAGGCACTTTTTTACCCTTCTGTTAGAGGAGAGGTACTTTTTTCAATGATTTGATCTTTTATTTTGACTTAACCCAACATTTCTTTCCACCATTAAGTTGTTACCTGATCTTAGACAAAAAAGGAAAGAGACCTTGGAGCCCAGTTAGGTTTTGTTGTTGTTGTTGTTGTAGGTGGTAGTGGTAGTGGTGTTGGTGGTGTTGGTGGTGTTGGTGTTGGTGGTGGTGGTGGTGGTGGTGGTGGTGGTGG
>NW_022196903.1:41559302-41606992 GCF_008632895.1 Mastomys coucha
GTGGTGGAGGTGGTGGCGGCGGTGGGAGAGGTGGTGGTGGTGGTGGTTTGGATAGTTGATTTTCTGTTGTAGTCTGTTGGGGAAAGGGCTGGGTTTTTCAAAGAAGTAATTTCAGCAGAATTATGGCATTCTGACTATGTATTAACTTAGACTACAAATCAATTTTTCTCACCATTAGCCTGTATGAATATCTTTTGCAGAGAAAGAATATTACACCCCAGTAATAGCAATAGAACACAAAATTGCCTTAGATCTTATTAGAGGAGTTTTATAAGCTTTTAATCATGATGAATTGCTATTATTTGCATTAGAGAAGGCATGTGAAAGCAATTAATTAAATAAAATCCTACAAGAGAGGGAAAGACTTGAACTAAGTCTGTGTAAGTGATGTGTTATATCCCACGCCTGAGAAATTCACCAGGCATAAGTTATATAGACTACTTTTCCTATTTTTTACTATTATCTTAATGGAAATGTTAGCTTCTGCTTCATGGTCCAGTGTTCTGGTACCTATCAATGACAGTAAGTCCATCTGCTCTTCTTGTCCTTTACTGCTCATCTGGTGCCTACATCAAGGCATTGGTTTCCACCAAAGCCATTACAGTATGCTGGCCGGCCGACCACAGCTAGAACCTCAGATTTCCTTTCTTCTTGACTCTCCCACATTCTTTTTTTGCCTATTTGTTCATCCACTCTTCTGGTAGAGCAGAGAGTTCCAACTCCTTGCAGAACCCAATTGGCTTGATTTTGTGATTGTAGAATTAGACTGCTTACTTTCTTCTATGGAACAAAGTAAATGCTCTACAGGGCTGAGCAAAGGAAGGAGTAAGCTTTATAGATAACAAAGAACTGACTAAGACAGAAACAAAAGAACAGAAAGGAGTGGGTCATTTGAAGTCACTTTCCTTGTATAGGCAGTGGCAGAGAGACAGAGCTACAAAAATAATATGAGATTAGTTCAGGTTGCTTCTTGGAAAGATTAAAGCATCTGAGGATTACAGCAAAGTTAACTTCACGGTCATGCCTGGAGCCTTCTGGGAAAACCTGGCTGGCTCACACTCTTCTCAGGGTCAGATAACAGCTTAGTTCTGGTTTGGCGACCAGTGGCTCCATTTTGAGTTTTGGTTTACCCTGTTGGAGCACTTATGAAACTAATCCAAAACAATGGTCTCTCTACCTTCTTATTTAACTTCACTCATCAGTTGGTTTCTGTGGTGTTGCTCTCCAAGCCACTCAGGCATCCCCATCAGCTCTTCCCTTCCTTGAGACTATGTGAACCCTGACAGAGCCTTTCAGAGATTTATTCCACAAAACTGTCACAGCCTAGTGCCTGCCAAGTTGCATGGCTGCCTACATCTTTCTCTTCCAAGTTGCAGGGCCCTCCTGCAATTCTGATTTCTTGCTTGGATCAGAGAAAATGCTCCGGGATGTGTGTTTCTGTTTGTTTTATTTTCCTATGTGTTTTAAGTTTCTCATTCACAGTAAGTGAAATGGTTTTAGAACCATCCAGAGCCCCCACAGGAAAAGAGCATGAATAAAAATTAAAGCTTCTACCATTAATTTATAACTATCAAAGAAAAGCCTTTGTTGTGTATTTTACAAGGTCTTGGGTCTTTTCTAGGAGAAAGAACATACAACTAATTTATTTATAAAACATAACTTTTCAACTGGTCCTTCTACATCACCTAAACCACACAAACTTTTACCATCTTTGATTGTATGGAGAAATTGAAAAAGTTGCTCACACTATGTGTCCCATGTTTTTCAAACTGTAAAACATGACTTTATCATCTTTGGAGCTTCCTTATCTCAGATAGAATGGGTCTTCATAGGCCCATTTCCCCACATATTTGAACATTACATGCAACTTTGTGATTTTTATAGTCATCACTTGATTATACTTAGGAAACTTTCAAGTGACAGCTGTAGGAATACTACTTCTTAAATCATCCAGTGACCCACCCAATCTGAGACCTTCAACTGGTCTCCACCTTAGACTTGAAAATTAGAGGGAGGGAGGGAGAGAGAGAGAGAGAGAGAGAGAGAGAGAGAGAGAGAGAGAGAGAGAGAGAGAGAGAGTCTGATGGAAGAGCCTCTCTGCCCTGTGTCTTCCCTTCTCTCTACATCTTGCCATCTTGCTCTGACTCTCTGTCCTGTGTAACTTTAATTTTTTCAAAACATTTTTAATGATGGCTTTAAAATTCTTTAACTACCCTTTTAGCCCATCACCCACCAGAGGTAGTGGGAAAGAAAGGATATGGGAGAAATGAACCTGTTTAGAAAGGTTCTTTAGAGCAACTCCTTCTGCATTGTCTGGCAATCAGCAGTTCAGTTCACAGGTTAGCAGGCAGCAGTAGTTCAATCCACTTGCAAACATTCACAGATAACACCAGCAGTCCAGTTCTGTAGTGTTGGGATAGCAAACTCAAATTAGCAGCAATGGTACTACATAGCAGAGAGAGCCAGGCCCCAGCCTCTGCTCAAGTCAGTCATAGGGACCAGTAGGAAAGCCAGGACAAGTTCTCAGCTTTGCCTTGAGGTCTCAGGGAAGAGAAGATCATCAAATATGTAAGACCCACAAGCGTTGCACAGCTAGCTCTATCATCAAGCCTAGCCCAGACTCAGTCACTATCAGTCAAGTCCTGTTTATGCCCTCCAAACGTTGTGTATCCTCCAAAGGTCTTGCCTCGGTACATGTCTTGCCTCAACATGAGTGTCTGTCTCAGCTGATATCACTCTGCCAATCAGTGAGTCTTTGGAAGTAGCAAGAAACTGCAGCACACTACCAGAAGTTTTTCTGGTGCATTTCTCTCTCTGGAGGCCTGACAAATACAGCTCAACTATGCAGTGTAAGGCAGACCAATACATGTGTGTTGATAGCAAAGAATCTTTCATCACATGTCCTTTCACATGCTTGCTTTAGCAGAGCATCCTTTCACCTGTGTCTGCTTTAGGAATACTCCTCCATGTGTTTGGCCTAACAAAACACCATTCAACCAACTTTCCAAAGAACCCTTAAGTTTCCTCTTCAGTCCTGTTCTTGATTGACACACTTTTTCAATGTCATTTCTCCATCTTTATTCACCAGTAAACTAAATAGTTGTAATTGAAAAGTTTTAGAGTCCTATTTATTTCATACCTGTAAGAAACAGTACCATTGAAAAGTAATTTTTATAAATAACTCATTAATATATTCTTTCTCCTAGAAAAGACCCAGGACCCTTTAAATAGATACAAAGGCTTTTCCCTGTTAGTTATAGGTTAGTGGTAGAAGATTTAATTTTTATTCTCATGTAGCAACTGAACTTTGGTCATTGATTCTGTGTCTAACCTCTCACTCATTACTTTTAACCCTTATGGGACAAGTCTTTAAAGTAATATAAAAGGTAAGAAGAAAAGTTGAAGCTGGCAGAAGGATGTAATGGGCACTGTTGTGGAGCTGGTTAAGGGTTTCCATTTTAGACACTAATTTAAGGGTTGCACACATTTCTATTTCCAACACTGAATTTTTCTCATCATGGCATATTCACAGTTACTATTTCCAAAAAAGTTAGTAATACTGGCCAGCTATCTCCTGCATGCCTTTTTCAATGGGGCATGATGTTTTAACACAAATTTCAAGGTTTTTTTCCTCTCTTCATATTTTCCATTTTCCTCTTGCTTAGTGTAATGTGCAGTTGTTTTATTTTTAACTATTGAGAATAGAATCTCAAGAATGGAGAAATGGCTCAGTGCTTTAGAGCACTCATTCTTTCAGAACATCCAGCCTTGATTTCTAACACCCACATGGCAGCTCATAGATATTTGTGAATACAAATAGAGCTAATGCCCTCTTCTGATCTGTGAAGGCAATAAGAGCACATATGATGTGTGTGTGTGTGTGTGTGTGTGTGTGTGTATAACATAGAAAATAAAATTTATAATTTAAAAATCTAAAAAAATTAAAGAATAGAATCTCTAACAAATGTGTTTTGTTTTGCTTTGAAAACAGTCAAAACATAGTGAAAAATGATGAAAATATCAATGAGTGAAGGTACAGGCTCTGATATGTTCATACAATAGAAAGATATTCAGTAAGAAAGCAGAACTAAATGACATTACATCTATAGTATGTAAGATGAACTCAATAACAAACTACAACAATAACAAACATTGTGCTAAGTCAAAAAATACAGGCACACACAGTTGTATATATGACCCTTGCACATGAAATGACTAAGGAGCGGAAAGAAGATGGATATTGCCTGGGGCTGAGAGCACAGTACCAGTGCCCTACTGGGTTATTAACTACAAAAAGGACAGCATACTTCTGGCCTGCTTATTGATCTGTATCAATAGTCTATATCAACCTTCCTTTAATATAGTTCCACAAGTTGTGGTGATGACCAATCATAAAATTATTTTCATTGTTATTTCATAACTGCAATTTTGCTACTGTTGTGAATCATAATGTAAATATCTGATATACAAGATATCTAATATGCAATCCCTGTGAAAGGGTTGTCTGACCACCAGAGGTCATGACCCATAGGTTGAGAACCACCAATTTATGCACTATGTACACAAGAATAATATCATTTGTGGACTCTGTTCCCTCTTCTAAAAAAAAAAAAAATGAGTTGAACCATGCAGAATATCTGTCCTCTTTTCTTTTTTTCTCTATCCATTCACACTCAGCATGTTCTGAGATTCATTAATACATGAATTATTTCTTTTCCTTATTCATTTAAATTCCCTTTTATGAGTGTGCCTTACTTCATTACAGCAGACATTAAAACTATTTCCAGTTTAATGATTTTATGGATAAAGCCACTAAGAAAAATGTTATAAACATCTTATTGAGAATAAAGACATTTTTTTTCTTGACTATATACCCACAAGGGGAGTATTGGGCTTCAGCGATTATCTATGATTAGCTGTGATAGATATCACTGACAGTTTTGTGGGAATTGATCAACTTAAGTTTCTATCAGCAAGGAATGAGAATATCTTCCACTTATACACCTTCATCAACATTCATTGACAGATAGTATTTTATTGAAACAACAAAGTGTAATGGTATTTAATTTTCATCATAACTTGTATTTTTCTAGTGAATTAAGTATCTTCTTTTTCTTTCTTAAATTTGGTTTTTTACATTTTTTTTAAAAATAGAATTACATCACTTCCCCTTCCTTCAGACCCAATGGACCACAAGGAATTTGGGGTAATAGAAATGTTTAAAATCCTATAAACTCTCTAAGAATTAAACATGTTACATATGGCACAGTAGCCTTCAGAAATGAAGTTTCAAGAGGCAGGGAAAGTTATGTGTCCCTCATGCTGCATCTCTTAAAGAGAGGAGCAGTGAAGAAGCATTTCAGGGTGCTGAAACAGAACCCCCTCCTTCCTCTTGTTAGAAGGAAAGTTCACATGGAGTAAGCATCCTCTGATCTGCTTTCTCAGGATGTTCAGGCAGGTATGACATTCTACAGTGTCATATTTGAGGGTAATGTATTTTGAACCGCATGAATAATATGTGTTTTCTGTATTGTGGAAAGGATTATATGAGATAGTGTTTGAATGATGCCTGAAGCAAAGCAAAGCTGAGTGTTTGGAAAGACTTGATAACTATTAATGAGGAAAAGGGACTATTTTATCTTTAAATCAAGGAACATGGCAAGTGAATTCTTGTTCTTCTACGACTCACACAGATGTATTTAATTTGGTTTTCCCAAGGCCAATTGTCCTTACTGATCATTCGGTGGTAGCTGGAGTTGCTTTTGTGTTTATGTATTCCTTGAAAGGAACTTACTCTGTGTTTATTCAGTTTTATAGTAATCTTTATAGGGTTTATTTTCCCTCTCTTAAAAACTCAAATTTATCCCTGTGTTCTTACCAGACACTTTTGCAGATTTAGAGACTAATTCACTCAAGTTTAATGTGTTAAAGTTGGCTGATCATTATTACCCACTTGCTAATCTTTTTTTGTTTCTTTGAGAGAAGAGGGGAAGATGGCTTTAAATTATTTTAAAATCATTTTGATTTCACCCTACACAGAATTAGGTAATATGTATTAAATCCTTTTGAGAATATACAACATGAAGCAGTTTTCTTTCACATCTGATGGTGACAGGCCATAATACTGCCAAGTAAATTCTTACACATTGAAGCTCTGGGGTTGTTTCGACATCATATTCAATATTGCTTTTGCCAACCTCTTCTGACAGGGCTCTATCAAGACATTAGTTAATATCCTGCCAATTGCATTTAGGAGGGGTGCTCCCTCTGGAGCTGGCTCCATTCCTGCCTTCACTGCAACACATGTCTATCAGTTTATTGCTATTCAGAGTTGTTGAAGAGCCCCTTTCTCCCATCCTCAGTAAGCTGGGAAACAGCAATTTCACAGTCCTTAGCAGTTCACCCTAACACAATGTGTGGAGACTTCTCTGTGTGGTAATTTTTAGGTGCTTTCAACTTGCAAAGTGGCAAATTGGTACATATGAGGATTTCTAACAGCTTCTTTTCCAGTCTGAATGTCATTCCTGGGATTGTGACTCTATGTAAAATAATAAGACAGCCTTGGCTAAAAAAATTACAATCCTCCTCTGATTGGGAAGGAGTTATTTCTGTGGGGCTAGATCTAAGATGCAGGGTCAGTCATATGGCAACTCTTACCAAGAGCAACAAGAAGTTGTCAGCAAGTATGTGCCGTGAATCTGCCAGGTGCCAATCAGATATCACAAACTTGCCTTCCGGGTTTGATTATAGCTTACTAATGCTAGAGAAAGATGGGAGTTGTGTTTTTTTTAATATGTGTTCGTCCAAAGGTCAAAACAATTTTAAACAAGGGCAGGCATGGCACTGCAATAAAAATGCAGCAATCTAGTTGTGCAGTAAGTCCGTGAAGGGGCTGAGAGAAGTGTCATGTTTGCCTGTCTGGAAAGGGCACTTTAATCAAAAGACTGAGAGCAAGAGGAGCTTTGAATTTGTTGTCCTATTTCTTCTGCATCTGCATGAAATGGTGTCTTTGAAACTATATATTATTGAGATGAGTGATGCTGGAGAGAAACGCATGTTCTGAAGTAAACAGGAGGATTTAGGAGCATATAAAATGCCTTGCCCACTTTCACAGTCTCTGTGGGCCTCATTCGTAAGAAATGTGTGGAAATGGTGTTGGGAGGTGGGGGAGGGTCTTCTACCACTACACAGAAATCTTTCATCTTTCTTTACCTGTGTGTTTTCTTAGGTGGGTAATGATAGTCAGAAGAAAGGCCAGTGCCCGCTGTTCAACCACAGCTTGAAAAATGAGGTTTAAACATATAAAAAGTACTGCTGATGACATCCCACTCTGCTATTCCTCACCTAAATGGGATAAACACCTTCCTCTCCTGCAGCTACAGTGCTCATTCTGGCCCTCTCAGCTGGTCAGAGGAGGGATTTCTTTAGAAATGGTACAGGCATTAGATGGACATCACACTTTTCTCTGGGGCTCTGTTCAACAATGCCAAGCATACAAGTTCCATGAAAAGAAAAATGCTTGGAACTGGCAACAGAAATAATAGACAAGGTTTTGTGCATGCCAATTCTCAGGCAAAGTTTCTTACATGTAGCAAGGTGGGTGTGTTTACTTCAGTAACTGAGCCAAAATTAAAATAAATAAATAAACATATATATATGTATATATATATATATATATATATATATATATATAATACATATATATATATATATATATATATATATATATATATATATATATATTAGTTACCATGTTTAGATAGAAAAACTGTGATTCTTGCCGGGTAGTGGTGGCACACGCCTTTAATCCCAGCACTTGAGAGGCAGAGGCAGGTGGATTTCTGAGTTCGAGGCCAGCCTGGTCTACAGAGTGAGTTCCAGGATAGCCAAGGCTACACAGAGAAACCCTGTCTTGAAAAACAAAAAAGAAAAAAAAAGAAAAAAAAAAGAAAAAGAAAAACTGTGATTCTTAAGCTTTAAGCTCAGTTGGAGTGAGTTTGAGATAGCCAAGGAGATGTGTTGAATAAACAGTTGAAACTGTCTGTATAATTGAAGAGAGAGATGGATTGTTACTTTCAATACTAAGGTTCAAAATCAAGGTCATATACACAGATACAATCTCTTTATCACTATGATATATCCCAGCTAGAGAACTTGATTAAATATGTAAATGAGAACCAGTGCCTATTGAATAACTAGGGGTAAAATACACTACTACACAGAAAAGGTAGAGTGGAGGAGATAGGGAGATGGAGAGAGGAGGAGAAGGAAAGAAAGGGGAAAATGGAGAGCAGAAGTGGGGGGAGAAGGAGAGACGGGAAGAGTAGGAGAGGGGGAGAAGAGACAGACAGACAGACAGACAGACAGACAGACAGACAGACACTTTGGATAATACAACTTTGAATCAAGTTAATGATTATTAAGATGTCAAGGGGGTTAGAAATAGCCATCAGAGAAGAGAGCAGAATCTGGATAAGGGTGTTAGGGCACAAGTCAAGTAGGCATGGTATGACGATCATCTTGAAATCAGAGCCACTGTGTTTATGCACACAGGAGAGCCTAACAAGATCAGCCCAATTAAAATTGAAGGGGGAGATTATAGAAGGGGGAGATGACATGAGTTTCAAGTTACTCACTCACTCCTGCCCCACCCACTGCACATAAGCAAACTCTAGCTGCAAGTGGTCTTGGGGAATTTGAAGTACATGTAAGGTAGAAAGAGGCCCTAATCGCTTTCATCTACAGAATGCTGCTATCCACATTCAGCATGGATCCTCCTTCCTCAGTCAAGCCTATCTGGAAAAAGGCACACTGACTCACCTGAGGGGATTTCTCCAAGGATAACAGTCCTATCATGTTAGCTATCAAGATCAATACAGTGCCTTCACTTACATTGTTAGGTGCAAAAGACTGGAGCTTAGATGGAAGGTAGGGTGTAGGCAAAGGGACTTTGTGCGAAGCAAAGCCCTGGAACTGGGTTCACATAGCCAATAATAGAGACAGTCAGATGCCTCATAGTGAAAAACAAGCTATAGGAAATCACAAATAGAAAGCAAAATGGCTCCCACTCTATGCACTCAAGAAAAGAGCTGGTGCTTCATCAAGTGACAGTGGTACAGGAAGACAAGGGCTTGTTTTTATCAGCATCAATGTTTGTGTTACAGGAGCCCTCTCTGTTCATGAGATTCAGAAAAAGCTTGGATGGGAAAGTGTTTGCAGGGATAAGTAGTGGCTTCTCTGTGGAAGGAAGGAAGAACAAGGCGGTTTGCTGATGATAAGAGGGAAAGGTAGGGAGAAGTTGCTATAATGTGTCAAATGTGAAAAAAGTAGGGATATTTCCTCCAGAGAGAAGATGCCTAGCACTGGTTTATGTCCAGAGTTGGAGTGCAATGACTTTCTGAGGGCCTCTAAGACTTTTGTCACTCCCCTCACAGAATCTGTAGGCATTATGCTCTGCTGTAGACAATGTTGCCAATGTAACCCAATCAAGCAGAAGCTAGTGAAGGCCACATCTGTGTCAAGCCTCTGACTGTTATCAAAATGCTGAGGGCCAGATCCTGGAATCTAGAATCCCCTAACACTCATACTCTCACACTAAAGAGACAAAATAATAAGGGAAAGGAGCCAACTTTATGAAGTCATGTAAAGATAGTAGAACAAAAAGATCCAGTAGCATCTCTCTTCACATGCCTCAGTGTCCATTTCTGGTTCTCATACTAGGCTTAGAGCACCTCTCACACATGCCTCAGTGTTAGTTTCTGGTCCTCATACTACGTTAATGTTGAAATAAAGTGCCAGAGGTATGTATAACTAAGCAGCCCTGGTCAAGATGTGATCCTGCCCACTACCATGGTCCCAGTGCCAGTGTCTCCCTCAAGGTCCTCTGAGAAGTTGTCAGAACTGTGTGCAGTTCCTTTCAGGGTCAGAAGCTCCCCTCTGGCTAGCACCAGGCTGTAGCCTCTCCCTTCTTTCTCCTTGTGCGAGATTCCTCGGGAAATTCTAACTCCTTGTGTTATGTTTGTCTTCATAAACAAAAGTATCTCTTTCTAATATCTTCATTTGTACCAGGATATTTACATGATGAGGAGCCACTTTAAGAGATTATTGCCACTCCCTTTTATGTGGTCCATACTCCTTACGTCCACACTGACAAAAGCAAAAATACAAACAAAAAAACAACAAACAAACAAACAAACCCTTCATAGCTCAGACTTGTTTGTAACAATATCCTAACCTTAAAATACTCAGTGAATAGAGGATATAACCCGAAAGCCAATGTCTCCCAAATGAATTTTCTTAAAAATGAAAAGTTTAATATATTAACAATTTCTATCAACAATTATATTTGACAATCTCTGTCTTTTTATTTGTTCAAACTGAGATTTATCTGTCTTGGTAAATCTAACAGACTGCACACAATTTTAAATTTACTTCTTGTTTCAGAAAAATGTCTCTCCTCAGGTCATGATTCTGAACATTGATGTAACTGCACAGCATGACAGGAAGAGCAGGTGTATAATATTGTGTTGTACTGCCCTAGACTGTAGGCTAGCCCATAGTCTCCCAGAATATGGAATGCTTGGGAAACTTCTCAGATAAGACCCTTTTCTCTGCAAACCAATTAGTCTCATCAACTCTTGTAAGCAGATCATGCCCAATTCAACTCCACCCTACTTTGTCAAGTCAATCTGCACAACACATCTTAGAAGTAACTGTCAATCTAAGTCTCTGATAAGCCTTTAAGTCAGCAAAGACACCACTAGTGTATTAGTAAGGGTTCTCTAAAGAAGCAGAACTGAACCTCTATGCCCCAGTGTAGGGGAATGCCAGGGCCAGGAAACAGGAGAGGGTGGGGTGGTGAGCAGGGGGAGGGGGGAGGGAATAGGGGTTTGTTTAGTTTTTCTTTTCTTTTCTCTTCTTTCCTTTCCTTTCCTTTTTTTTGAGGAGAACCTGGGAAAGGAGATATTGTAAAGAAAACATCTAATAAAAAATAATAATTATGCAGAAAAAAAGAAGCAAAACTGATAGAATTTTTTAAAAGCATATCCCCAGATAGATAGATAGATAGATAGATAGATAGATAGATAGATAGATAGATAGATACATACATACATACATACATACATACATACATGCATGCATACATGCATAGACTAGAGTGATTTATAGGCTATCTACCAATGGAACATCCAAGAATTCAGTAGTCGTTCAGTGAGGCTGAATACCTCAGCTGATCTTCAGTATATGCTGGAATCCTAAAACATCAGGCTCAAATGCCAGTAAAGAAATGAACATACCACTGAAAGCCAGAGCAAGTAAACAATGGGAAAGGCCTTCTTTCTTCCATGTCATTTATTTAGGCTGCCAACAGAAGGTGTGGCTCAGATTGCAGGTGAATCTTCCTACCTCAAAAGATCCAGATTAAAGATGGATCTTCCTACTTCAAATGATTTAAGGAAAATCCCTCACAGATATGCACAGCCACTTGGGTTTTAGTTAATTCTAGATATAGTTAAGTTGACAACCAAACATAGCCATCACAAGTAAATTATTAAGATTTCTGGAAGGCCAGATTTAAAATTTGATTCTTGCTGGGCAGTGGTGGCGCACGCCTTTAATCCCAGCACTTGGGAGGCAGAGGAAGGCAGATTTCTGAGTTCGAGGCCAGCCTGGTGTATAGAGTGAGTTCCAGGACAGCCAGAGCTACACAGAGAAACCCTATCTCAAACTACCCCCTCCAAAAAAAATTTTGATTCTTAATGCTAAGAAAAGAATAAAGAGCATCATATAAAATCAAGATACTCAAAAGTACAAATGAGGCCTCTGCTAGTAGATGAAATCTGATGAAGCAGAGATCAGTTGTAAACATTGCAAATCTATGCTCAGAGGTGACTACCCAAGGACCATAATTGCTGTACGTTTTATAAAGAAGAAAACTCAGTATTTCTTGCATTACCTGAGGCCTGGTAGAACCAATGAGCATTCTTCAAATTGCATCATGTAAAATCAACTCACAAAGGATATACCAAGAAATGGCAAAGTAAGTAGCACACTAGAACCACATATAGCAGGATCCAGACTGCATTTGTGACTCTTTTCTCTCTCCTTTATTTTTTAAGGGTGGGGGTCTAGATAGAAAAAAGGAAAAAAATAAATTCACATATTTGAAAATGTTTATTGAACACCTACTGTGAGTAGTTTAACACTAGTATTTATCAGTAACAAAACCAAAATCCTGACTCTAAGAGATGTTATACTCTATTCTAAGAGAGAAGAGAGGAAACAGGACCATAAACTGAAATGTAAATTGAACAGAAATAAATGCAAATAAAGGGAATAGGGTGGGGAAGAAAGGGATGGGACTGTGTTATTTTAAGTATGTAACTTTTCCTAGGGAGCCATGACCAAGCACCAATCATCCCAGACAAGAAACCAATGGCAGTCCAAAACCACCCATCTGAGTCTTGCTTGGTAAAGGAATGAGACAACTGGAGCTGCTTAGAGAAGTATGAGTGAGAACTAAGAGCTGCTGTAGGAAAGCAGAGATAACTCAAAGGCAACAATGTCACCAAAATCCCACCTCAGCACAGGTGGTGACTCAGGAGAGCTGCATCTCTGGACCAATTCGAATGCCCTGTTTCTCTTTGTATAACTTTATGGAGGGTGATCCCTTCAGAACCTTTCAAGCTTCATTTACTTCCTGGACCTTGTATATCTCCTCTACTGTTTGTTCTTACCACACCCTCCAGAAGATAGTGTTTCAAGTTATAGGAAATAACTACACGTGAGCTGTTAGGAGTAAAAAAGGGGACATTTGAGCAATATCCTGGGGAAAAGAGTGAAGATCCTTGTGTAATATTAACAGAAAAAGATCCCAGTCAGAAAACCGGAGCTCCTGACAAGCCATGAGCTGGGAATATACTTAGGGGTTGAGGTATGTCTATAGGCAAAGTGACTGGGTTAACCTGAGCAAGTCTGCTGAAATAAGAAAGAAGCCAGGTCAGCAATAATAAGGTCGTTCTTGATTGCTTACAAAAATATGAAGCAATGGATCTGTTTATACCAAAGATGAATAATTAATGAAAATCAGAGAGGAAATTGATTTAGGTAAGTTTAGGGTTTTACTCCCTCATAAGCATCTTGATATAATTAATCATCTGAATGTCTGGTAATTTGACGCATTCTCTACAGCCAGTCTGAAATCAGTTGCTTAACAAAAATATGACTAATTGACAGAATGTAAAGGGCTTTGAAGGATCTCAATACCAGCAGGTCAATCCACAGGCTAATACAGCAAGTTTTAGTTGAATCCATATGGAGAAGATTTCATTCCACGCTTTAGTGTTGATTCCTTTTGTTATAAAGTCAAAGGAGTAAAGTTTGGTTATTTTGCTGTTTAAGTAAGTGTTCATTTTTGCCCACTTGAAAAAAAAACAGCCACTTATAATTACTAGTGAACTTTGTGTCATTTTCCTGCCCTTCTGTGAGATTAGAAGGCTTTGAGTTTGTACCACTTTTATCAACTGCTTGTATTGTTGAAAGAGACATTAGCATCTTAGTTTTCTAGGAGAAAGACCAAGTAATGGATGAATAATGTGTGACTCTGCCAATTTGCTATGTCATGAATAATGAAAGGTTTCTGCCCAACCAGAGCTGTAGGCTTAACCCATGACCTTGCGTTCCATGCAACAAAAGCAGTGTCTTGCTCTGATTTGAAAAACTGGATGCATTTTTCTGATAATAACAATACTGTCTTGAGAGCAGCAGTCTGCTAAAGGTCAAGGTCAAAGCTATTCTAGGGTTTTCAGGGTTTGTTTTATTATTATTATTTGTTAAAAGAGTAAGAAAGAAGGAAGTGGGGGAACTGTTCAAATGCATCAGATTAAAAGCTCAGCTTTCCTTCTCAGCCTTTTTGAGACTCTGCACTCAGGTCTTCATTGGGACATGTTCCAAATACCAGTTTCTGCTGGAGACTTCTGAGACAGAGCTTGTGTAAGGTTTACTCACACTTCAGTGAATGGAGGAAGGAGAATAAAAGTCTTGATGATCGGTATGGATTAGTACTCTGGTGATAGCTATGGATTAGTATTGGTCTCATTATCACAGATTTGATCTTTTCTGCTCTTTATTAACTTCTGTTAATAAAGAAGAAAGTTCAGTTAAGAACTAAAAATATGTGTAAGAGCTAACAATCTTGCCAAATGCACATCTCTGCTCTGGACATTATTGGGTTCACCTCCATAGACCTGGGCACCTCCTCTGTCTTGATTATTCCCATTTGCTTGCTTATGACTTTATTCTATGACCTCATTGGCTGATGCCATGCAAGAAGAGCTACAGTAGGCAAGTAGGCCTGTAGATGACCCATCATCTTACTTGGCTACAATGGTTGTACTGTAGAAAGGCTTGGCCCCAGAGGGTTTGTTCCAGGATTGCTTTGTGCTACTGCTGTGCCTTCTCATTTTTGTCATTCCCATATCCCTCATCTACCTGGCTTGGTGTGAGTGGACAATGGGAGACCCTCACTGCCTTTAGCCTGGTGTGATTACGTTTTGGGTGCTAGCCCAGTCTGTTGGGCAAGTTTCCTGCAGATCAATGTCAAGATGGATGTTATTTAGATGCAGTAATTATCTTAATGGAATTTCTGATTTGATTTAAGTAGCTTTAGGAAGTTAGTTTGATTTAAATAATTTTGGGAAGTTAGAGTAGTTGATAGAAATGTTAGAATCAAGAATAGAATGTTCTCCTTCCTCATACAACAACATCGTTGAGAGAAGGAGTACAGTGAGCTTTCATGCCTTACATGCACCTAATCATAGTAGCAAGAAAATTAGGCCTGAGACAAGATCAAAAGAAAGATTTATTCTAGGTTGGGCCTGAATTTCTTGATCTTGTAACCTAGGGATGTGGTAACAGGTTTTCAGTGTGCACCTTGTAAAAGGTTATAAATAAAGACTAAATAATTCTATTATGAGTATAAGAACAGAGAACAGATAATTATCTACTTTAGTTGATCAATACTTCAAAGTAAGATGTAAGAGTGATGACCTTTTCCTTAGTAAATACAGATTCTGCCAGTGAAGCATAAGGAAAAAGTTACTATTGTAGACAATCTATGACAAGAGAGTTGCTTTGGGGTTGCTATGATCTTGTGGAGAAAAACATAGACGAGAAATCTTTAGTTAGGTGTAAGTTTCAAAAGAAATACACAATCAATAATTATGTCATAATTTCCTTTTGGGAAATGATTTTAATCTCTTTTTGAATATTATTTTTATTGTGATTTTTTTTTTAGAAAATATGTAACTTGTGGCTATAAGGTAGTTTTATTCTTACATAGAAAACTTTGTTTTATGGGGTACAAAAGGGTTAAGAGAAAATGTAAACTTGTTGGAGCCTGCTTTGCTTCATCCACTCAGAGTGTGTGTGTGTGTGCCTGTGACTGTGTGTGTATGTGACTGTGTGTGTGTGTGTGTCTGTGTGTGTGATTTTACCTCCTTTCTTTTCTCTAGTCACTGGCTGCTACAGACAACAACCCCTGTCAGTTACTATCTGAACCAACCCAATCAGCCTTCATAGTTGTGAGCCCTTTTGGCTGCCATTAGCAAATACCCCAATTGCCATCTCCATACTTGCTGCCTTCCTTGAATTAACCTTGTAGTGTTGAAGCTGGCCTTTGACATCTCATGAAACTGATTAACTTCTCATATGAACTTCCCTTCTGAGTTGTCTGCAGATCCTCAAATTCATTTTTTCTTTCCTTTTTAAAGGAGTCATCACTCATTTGCTCACTGTGAGTGTGTTGGTGTACTCTGGGAGCTTGAGGTAGACAAGCATGATTTATCAGAGGAAAATGGACACAGTAAAACTAATGGCCTGTGACCTTGAGTTTTTGTAAAAAGTGACTGTATTTGCTTTGAAACATGGATTTATGTTTCAGCTAGTAATACACTACCATCTTGAGAGTACCAGGTTTGATAAAGCCATATGATCATATGTTATACAATATGGTAACACCGCAAGTTCTGTACAGACTGTAACTCACTACATAGGCATGGGTGCAAAGCAGCATTGGGAATGGAACTGAACACAGGTTTCAGAGATGAGAGGTATGCACTTTCTACAGATCACATTGCCTTGAGTCTTTTTCACTTGAGAGATGCCTGTTTTTAAGTCTTTCTACTATGTCTGTATTCATACTATCCTCTTTCACAAATGTTCCTTTTTATTCTTGGGCTTCTGTTACCAACATGGTAGCTGAATATTGCATGAAAACATTGATCTCTGATCTACATTTCCTTAATGCTGGTTAGAGGGCCTCTCGATTGGTCTGCTGTTGGGATAGCAGGCCTGTCAGCTGTTTGTTGTGTAGAACTGTCTTTCAAATTGCGGGGTATGAAGCATCCCCACAATAGGACAATAAACACCAGTACACCTTATAAAAGTTTTCAGATTGTACCTGAGGAAGTAGAACCATACCCCACTGAGGCCCACTGACACCTCTATTTTACCTTCTATAAAATATTGCTGAATAGTTTACCTCAGATCAATACCCTCCTTTGGAACTACTTTGAAAATATTCCTACTTGACTAACCTGGAACTCAAGAAGGTACAGCTAGTTGATCTGCCTAGTCCAAGTTCTGCTATAGGATGGTCACCTGTCTCGTGTGTGTAGCATGACACTCTGAGTTTTTATTACCACTTTCATAGAAAGGTCTCTCTTTTTCCATTCTCTTTTCCTTTGTGATACCTCCTATACCTCCACACAGCCTAAGCTTTTCACCAGCTTTAAAACCCACAGTAGGACCTCAACATACTACTGTGATAAGTATCTTAGTTAGGGTTTTTGCTGCTGTGGTAAAACACCACGACCATGACCAAAAGAAATTTGGGAGGAAAGGGTTTGTATCACCTTATAGCTTATAAGTTCATCACTGAGGGAAGCCAGGGCAAGAACACAAGGCAGGAACCTGGAAGCAGGAACTGGAGCAGAAACCATAGAGAAATGCTGTTTGCTGATGTATTCCACATGGCTTGCTCTGTCTGCTTTCTTGGAGCAACCAGGACCAGCTCAGAGGGGACACTGTGCAGAATGAGCTGGGCTCTCATACATCAATCTTCAATCAAGAAAATGCCCCCCAGGTTTGCCCAAGACCAATCTGCTGGGGGCATCTTCTCAACTGAGGTTTCCCTCTTCCAAAATAAATGTAGCTTAGGTCAAGTTGATAAGAAAACTAGCCAACACAGAAGAATTAAGGATATAGTAAATCCTAACTCCACAAATGTTTAAATGTTTTCTTGAACGAAAACATTTAAAGCCCTCTAACTCTGTAATTGATCTTGTAAGAAAGACCTTTAAAACAAAACGAGATCAGGAACAAAAGCAAGGAGTAAAGCCCAATGCGACTTCTGAAGCCCTATCACCTGTATCATTCGGCTTACAGCTTGAATAGGGACCAATAGTCCTTGCCAAATGATAAAATGTGTTGAAAATCCTGGATAGGAAAGGAGAATCCAAGGCAATAGACTCTCAGCAGTAGATAAAAGGATGAAAAACTGAAAACTAGAAACTCACTTCTGAAAAGATGACAGCATAGGAATTTGATGATCTGAACTTTAGCTCAAAGGGAGAAAGAAAGAAATGATCCCTTTGAACAACAGAAGTGGCTACATGCACAAGTCCTGTCCATTCACTTCCCCATAAAAGACACGGAAGTGGAAAGAGGACTATTTGGGGAAAGATGGGTGAGCAAGAGTGAGAAGAAAGTAAGGTGGTTGGCTATGATCACAATAAACTTTATGCATGTATAAAATTGTCAGAAACCAAAATATTACTAAAAGCAAGATCTGGCTCATGTTTATAACTTAATGTCACCCTCTTTGGATGCTGCAAAATATCCAAACTGAAAATATGTGTTAAAGAGGTCAGAGGTTGGAAATATTCTCAGGCATCTGATAAAAGCAAATGCAAAATATCCTGGAGGCTCATCCCTGCACCAGGGACTCCACAACTTCAAAGAATTACACAGATGAATCTCCAAGGAACAAGATTAGAGAGACACTAATCATGATATATTTGAGGAAACTAGATACCATAATTCTGAATTAACAGAAAGAGCCAATAGTAATTTTAGCCCCGCAAATATTTCAGATATTAAAATTATTGCACCAAATTTCTTTTAGAAAGAGGAAAGTGAATGTGATTGAAACTGAAAGTTTATGGTAGAGATAAATAACGGCTGTCACCTATCCAAAGCAGGAATAGAGCAAGGGAGCAGGCATCTAGAGAGGTCCCAGCAATCAACCTCAGGCACTCAAATAAGAAGGAGTAATGAGTAACCAGCACATGAGATTGGCACCATCTGACACATCTCTTATCGGAGTTATGGATGAAAATGTATGACAAAGATGTGGCTTGGTGTTAGGACCCATGGAAGAAAACTCAAAAGAACTAAAGAAAATATGCAAATGCAAATTTAGGTGATGGAGCCACCTAAAAGGATTCCCCTAATATTTAAAAAACTGTTATAAAGAAAATAACCATAAAGTACACTATAAAGTACACTTCCCAGAAACCATAGATAGATGATAGATAGATAGTTAGATAGATAGATAGACAGATAGATAGACAGATAGATTATAAAGAAGATCTAAAGATGTTCTTAGAAAATAAAGTATTTTCAGAAACACTATTCATAATAACCAAGATTTGAAATCAAAAAGTGTTTGCCAATAGATGAATGAATGGAGAAAATGTGAAATGTAGATGTCACAGAATACTATGAAACCTTTCAAATTAAGAATATTATATCTTTACAGAAACAGGTATGGACCTAAGGGTATTATGTTTAGTGAAACAAGCCAGACATTGAAAGGCAATCACACCACACAATCAAACTTATAAAAATGTTGCACTCATGGAAGTGGAGAGTTGAACAAATGACCACAGGATAGAATAGTTGGGATAGTGGGGGAAGAAGGTTGTTTAATGATACAGAAAGTTAGATAAGAAAAAAGCAATCAAGAGACCTACTGTACAATTCAGAAAATAACAGAATGTTATATTTGGAAAATCACTGAAAACATGTAAATATGTTAAGATTGTAGAGTAATACACATGTTAATTAGGTCAATTTAGCCATACCACATGACTACATGTTCTAAGATATTATGTTGCATGTGACAGAAGTATAAAACTTCTACTTGTAACGTGAAAGTTAAAATAATTTTAGCCGGGCAGTGGTGGCACACGCTTTTAATCCCAGCACTTGGGAGGCAGAGGCAGGCAGATTTCTGAGTTCGAGGTCAGCCTGGTCTACAGAGTGAGTCTAGGACAGCCAGGGCTACACAGAGAAACCTTGTCTCAAAAAACCAAAAAAATAAAAAAATAATAATAATTTTAAAGGCAGATTAGACAAGCTATCACTTATTCTTTTAGGCCAGTATCAGCTTGATACAAAAAAATATGATGACAGCAACACAAAGGAAAGTGTAGATCAATGACATTCATGTATGTAGTAAGAATATCCATAGACCAAGTAACAAGTTTCTCCCTCTCTCTTTATCTCTCTCCATATGTATATTATGTGTGTCAAACATGACATCATAATTTCTGGCATTAACAGAAGAAAAATCTGTAAATGCTACAGTGTGAACAAAGTTAACAAGTGCTGACATATCACTAAACAAAATCACTAACTGTTCATAATTTTAAAAATCTTCACAAATGGTAGGTAGACACAGCTCCCTTAGACACAAACATGAACTGTTTTAATTGGCAGCAACACCACAATGTAAACATTCACAAGATTTATCTTAAGATTTGGAAGTACAAAAACCCTCCAGAACTGTTAGGTTAGCATTGAATAGTAGGTCATAGCCACTACATTAAGACATGAAGAATATGAAAGAATAGAAGCTGGAAACAATGATATAGACTAGCATTCACAACACTAAATGGAAGCAAGGGGTTGACTTTATATATTTAATTGCACATAGCCAGAAGTTCCAACTACAATAAGGAAAAAGAGGCCACGAATTTGAGAGGAAGTGAGGGAACTGGAGGGTCATTGGAGGAGCTAAAGGGAAGAAAGGAAAGGGAAGAAATGATATAATTATATTTTAACTAAAATTTTTAAAGATTTTAATAATATTTATAGAATAATCAATCTTCCAACAGTTTCAATGTAAAATAAAATAGCACATTGTATTTAAAATGAGAAAAGAATTAAGAGGAGCAAAAAGAACCAAAGAAATACCAGCCTGCAGTTCCATCCCTCCTGTGGTAAACTGATGCCAAAGTTTGTTCCCAGAGCTTCTGAAACCAACCAAGCTCTTGAGAAGCCATGGTACCAGTGACCTTAGTTAAAAACCAAAGCTAAACTCACTTGGAGTGACTTGGCCCATTCTGCTCTCTTTAAGCCTGCTCAGAATTATGAACTCCTATCAAATCTGTCACTTGATTCCATTCCAATTAATCCAATTCATTTGAATAGGACCAAATGATTGAATCCAACTACATTAAATTTTGCTCAGTGAAATTGGTCTTTGATTGAAATCTATTAAGTTCAATTCAATAAAATAAATTTAAATATTATGCAGTAAAATTAATTCTTAATTAATTAACATTTCAGTTCAGGTCCAATCTGAACTTCCATTCTATAGTTCTATATTTGGCCCTGATTCAAATCAATAAGATAAAGCAAAATCCAATGTGATTCTGAAAGATACAACCTTAAGCTAATCAACTTCATTCATTTCTAGTCATCTGTAATCAAATGAGTTTAGTGACATTCAATCACAGTGAGATAAAATGTTCACCTTTAATGATCAAATTGAATGTTTATATCAGAACTTTAAAATGAAGCATTTTCCACAATGGTTTGTAGTATGAACTCTGCAGAACATTTCTGGATTCATTCTTTTGTTTGGTCTTTATCTGAACATAAAGTGGCATAGAATTAGATGATTGGAAAATAAAGGAGAATATTATTGTACAGCTTAATACATTGATTTCTCAAAAAATTACAGGGAACTTGAAATGATAAGCTGCTGTATCTAATAAAATACCAAGATGTGTAACAGCTCTCATTTTACTTTTATAGTCTTTAGTTTAACCAGTAAAATACATCTATTTTAATGTAAAATCATTATTATGTAATTGAAAAGTAAAAAGATAATAACTATAGTATACTGAAAATATGAATTAAATGAAGGTGCTACTGCAATAAATGCCATGACTATCTCTTCATATCTGTCTTCTGCCATCCCCTTCTTCCATGATATATTTTGGGAAAACATGACAAAAAACATCGACACCAACCAACCATTGTCTATAGTCTGTAAATGCATGCACTGACATGAGTCTTCTCTCTTAGATATTTAGCAAGGAAAAGCTGACTTATACAATGTCTTAACCAGAAGACAAGTGAAGACTGTGGTAGTGAAAGTATCTGTTTCTTTACATACTAGCCCAAGTGTCCAGGGACTGAAATCATTAGTGTACTTTGTCCACATCAACACGTGCCAGACTTGTCTGGTAAGAAGAGCTCCCACAGGTAGTCAGTGACAGTGTCAGTATTTTCCTTTGAGCTTCTTTTCATAGCCTTATCTAGGGAATCTAGATTGTTTACTGGACACTCTAGGATAGCAGGGAAACTTGAAACCCTTGCCTACATTTCTTTGTTCTCTCCAGCAGTATTGGGAGAAGGGAGGTCCTGTAACCAGATGTGATCACTCCATGTGTTCACTGCCTAGTCTTCTTGCTTCTTTGGCTCCATGGCCCAGTTTTTGAAAGTGGGTATATAGTGAAAGAAATAAATTCCACATGCCCAAGAAGATGGCCTGACTAAACTAGAAAACTCTAGAATTGGTGATGAGTTCTCACATTTCCCATTTCTGGTGTCAGGAGTCATTTCACCTTTAGTTCAGAGCCCTGAATTTCTTTGAGCATGCACATTTCAAACAGGAGCAAAAGAGAACTCTAGTCCATTCTTGGAAACTATAGCTGCCAGATTATCTGAAGAAGAATCTGGTTGCTAACTTGGCCTCAAAACTTTCACCTTGCTCCCCAGTAGGAAAGTTTGTTACTCAAGCTCTTCCATCTTTCTTCTTCTCTAGGTTATAGCTTAGAGGGAAGGCTCTCCCTGACAACATGATGTTCTATATTCGCAATGTATCAGTTCAAGGGTCTTTAATTAATTAGCATATCATTTGTAACTCGATTGCTGTGATGAGAGAGGAGTGCCCAGTGCTATTCATTGAGGAAGTAGGACAGGAAGGATTAGGCAATGCAGTGGTACAAATGGAATGGAGGGTATGAGAGCAGGATTAAAACCTGAATTACTAATCAAGATCATGCCTGAGATGACAGACTAGTTAGTTAATGCATTTTTCCTCCTCAGCCTTGACCACTGTGTTGTTTATGTGTGTCTACCCCATTACATCATGTGAAATTTGAATATATATGATAAAAAATACTTTAAAATGGGGGCAATAGAGATTAAATCCTGCCATGTAAGTAGAGGACTTGAACCTTTCCTGTATTCCCAAATAGATTGTCTGTAAAGGAGATGCCAGCTGAGGGTTCTAAATACCACAATGGTTTGGGGCTATTTGAGACTGTTCAGTTTTCTCTTGCTAAAAAGTCTCCTGTGAATCTATAAAAGATAAGTTGGCAATAGTTAAACATTTTCATTTGGGGCTTTATGAAGCCCTGGAGTATTGTTTTCAGTATCTTCTAGAAGTAGATGAATGGAACTCATTAGATGTCCCAGTCACAAAGCTGAGTCTTGTTTGGGCCGTGCCTGCATCCTAGTTAAGCAGCCTATTAAGCTACAGTACAGCCCAGTTCTCTAGTCTATGGAGCACATTCTGGAAAACCCATATATGGGCTACATATTTTTTAGAGTTCTCCACACATTTGATCTAGCACTTCTGAAACAATTTGTTATTAACAAGACCTGTATTCTTAAAAAACAAGCACCCTCCTTTCTCTCCATTTCTAGCTTCACCTCATAAGAAACCCTTTGCTATGGCACAATTTGAAGTGGAAGTGCACCCAAACAGAAGACTTACTGGACTTCATTCCATCCATGTTTGGCTGATGCCTCACATTAGCCATCTAGTGTTTGGTTGACCTAGAATGTGGCCCCTGCTGGTTACAGTGACTCACCTAAACAACACAGTTAACTAGAATCTTCATAGAATCTTCATAGTCTAAGGTTAGAGTTTCTAAACTCTTGGGTAATTAATGTCTTTTATTACCACTTCATATTCTTGTCTTTGTAAAAAGTCTTTTCAATTGCTTTTAACTGTTTTCCCCCAAAGCCAGTTAACAGGTAAATAATGTTTTGTACAATATATATGTATATATATAGCATCTCATTAGCATAGCATTGGAATGAGGCAATTCTTTGCTCAAAGAAAACTGTACCACTCTTCTCTTGCTGAATATAAAACATATACAAAATTAATAATTTATTTTTGTTATACTGATTTAACCAAATTAGCCAGTATGAATAACAAAGTGTACAATTTCCTTTTTGCCCAGAAATGTGTTTGTCTTATTCGTGTTTCATTTGCTGGTTTGCTCGTGCCAAAAGGAAAGCAGCTAAGTGTGCTTGTGCTGGACTTGATTTATTCTGCTAGGGAGAGAACACAAACTTTGCATTTCCCTAACCTGAAGCATTATTTATGCAGACAACAGTATTGTGGTTTGAGCAAAGTTGGAGACAGGAAGAGAGGCTTGATAGTCAGGTCCTCTCCTGCTCTCCCCTGATCAATGGCATGTAACTGCTTTAGACTGAACAAAGAAAATGGCACTTTAGAACTCCTCCGTGTATTCTAGTGTCTGGTAATAGTCTTGCCCTGCAGTCAAATGGCGGGGGAAGGGGGAGGCTCTTCTTCCTTGTAAAACTGGTATATGTGGGGCAAGGGATGTTCAGTTGCTAAAGTGCAAATGCAAATTTGATCTCCCGATTGAATTTCAGCTAAGAGAAAACAAGTTAGGCAGGATAGTAATCCCAATGCTAGGAAGTTGGGGGCCTCGGGATGTTCGCATAGCTTCTATGATGAGTTCAGGATAGTGATTGGCCTTGATTATGCAAAACAAGATGTGGACACCTAAGGAATAACACCAAATGTTGACTTTAGGCACATCTTCAGGCACATAAAATCCACATCTACCTACAGAAACACACACACACACACACACACACACACACACACACACACACACACACACGTATACACACGTACACGTACAAAACTGATACAGAGCTCGGCTCTCATGCAGACCTTCCAGTTCTTGCTGTGCATCTAATCAACCCTGACAATGAAACTTTCTTTCCTCAGCATCTAGGCAGTCCCTACAGATGCTGCCAGGGATCAGCTGGCTCTCTTCTTCCATTCTCACAGTCTCCTTCCCCTTCCAATGTTGAGACTGAATATTATCTTGTTCCTTTTCTTGCCATTATTCTGATTTTCACAAAGAATATTGAGCCATAGACAGCTCTGGGGTTGTGTTAGCTCCTACCTCTGTCTGAAATTATAAGAAGAACATGGTGAGGAGCTGTTTCTATTAGCCACTGGAAAGAGCACGCATGAGGCTCGAGGCCTGAGGTACAGATTCTTCTGCTGAGCATTTTGGCGTGGATTGAATAAGATGTTTCCTTCCCATTGGTCCACCACTCTCATTCTATTTGTGTCTAGCTTATCCCTGCCATCATTCAGAAAGTATTACATCTTCTAGTTTCCAATGACACCAACAAAAATTTACTGGTGGAGAAACTATTTATCATTACTTAGCTAAAAGGTGAAATGCTCAAACTGGATTTGGTAGCTAAAGAGGCAATGCTTCTATATTGATAAGGTTAAGTCTGGCACATGTGTCTTTTACAAGATCAGCCCCACACCACCTGCCTTTACATATTTTCTGCCCTTGATACAAAACCACAGCTCTCATCTAAAAGGGGGTAAAATATAGTTTATTCTGGAGACATTGTGGTGACCATGACTTGGGAATGCAGTTTTATGAAGTTTTTGTAGTTTTACAGAATCAAAGCAAATTTAAAACGGTGGTACATCAGAGGTGTGCGTTGATGGGCATGTCAGAGAGGCAGGTATGTCAAGATGAGGGGAGCTTTCCTGTAGGCCCATGATGCTCTCTGATAATATTCTTATCTTCTGGATTGATAGAAGCTAGTTGCTTTTAAATCAATAGATTCTAAAAGGTTTTTTTTCTTTTGTCACAAGATTTTAGTTCCAGTACAGAGGTGAGCAAGTTATGGCTGTTCCAGAGGGTCAGAACTTGACCTAATATAAAGTAATTAGCCTGCAACATTCCAACCTCCCAATAGTACTGAAATTCTCATAAGCCCATCAATCTCTACAGACAGATGCCTTCAGGAGTTCTTATGTAACAGCCAGATTCAGGTTCTTTTCAGAGTTTTCCTTTCCTCTGTAACACAGCCTGAGACAAACTGACCTCAACTTTTCTTGGGATGGCAAATATTATATAGTTCCTATAAACAAAACTTTGCAAGGCATTTTTTAAATTGTGGGTGTTATGAAAAGAAAACAATAGTGTATTGTGGGTCATGGCTTTGACATTGGGAAACATCAAAAGTCAGGAACTTTTCCCCTGCCCTGACAGAAAGAGAAGAGACCTTGAAGCAAAAGAATCATCTCAGAGAGCTGGCATCTTTCTCCCTTTTAAATACAGTTTAAATCTCTTTCTACCTACCAAATCTGGTGCAGGTTCTTATTTTAAGATTCCCATGATGATCCTAACATGGAAAACATTAAACTTTCCAAATTAAGTGAAATCTGGGTACTTATGGAATAAATTACCTGACTGGCTCCCTTTTTGAGTTAGAGGATCGGTCCTTCATTACAGGGAACGTGACCCTGAGTTCCAAATCATCTCCAATGGCTTTAAACTGCCTGCATTTTAACAAAACTGTTCTTGAGAAACAGTAATGCAGTATCTCACTCGGTATCTCAGAAGTCCATGCATTATTCCATCATGGTAACTTATGATATTGTTTAGATGTTGTGATTGCCTGGTTGGTGGCTGAAGAAAGTAAGGCTTCCCTACCTCTTTCTTCTGAGCACTGACAGATACAAGTGTGTACTTAGCATCCTGAAAGAGTGGGTGCAGGTGGATTCTTATGACTGAATTTCACCCCCAGACATATATATGTTAATAGATTTCCTCTTTGGTTTACTAGCTGGCACCGCCTCCATTTATTCCATCATCCCCAGTTTCCTCTAAGGCTCGTCTGTTCTCTTAGCATATCCCCAAGATTTGTCCACATTCTTACCTATTGCAGATTTCTCTTTCTTTTCAAAACTAGTGTTATTTCGGTATAGAAGCAATAAAGTAGGAATAAAGACTGACAGAAAGAAAAGGCAGACAGGAAATTGCATTGTACACAGACACAGACACAGCATGCGTCATTGCAATTGTGTCAGGACCTAAAACAGTAAAATCCCAACATCAAAGAGAATGGATGTCAAGTGAAGCTAAGAAGAGAGGAAGCAGAGTCATTGCTAATCGATAAGGTGAATGGGTTCTAGAGCGTTTGTGGATAGCACTGTAGCTGTAATTAACATGCTATACCAAATACTCAGACAATTTGTTCAGAAGGGAGATTTCACACAGAGTGCTTTCTGTACCGTAAAATGAAAGAAACAGATGTCATGTTTAGCATCTTCTCAGTCTCCCCTCTCATTCTTTCTGTCTCCAGGCTTTTCTTCCTATCATTCTCTTGAACTGGATTTATTTTCCTTGCACTTCTCGCAGCCTTCTGTGGAATTCTGGTGTGGTTTGAAAATACTGTTGTAGTCTTTCGGATCCCACCTGAATCTCTGCCTCTCCCAATATTTTCTAGCTTGCCCTGATGGTTCCCAAAACAAGACTTTCATCCCAGGAAATGCTCCGGACACTGGATGGATGTCTGCCTCCAATTTCCTGGAGGATGTGTCAGACTCTTCATCTTTTTTCAAAACTCCTTGAACTTCAAAACATTTTTCCTGTTTCCTACCTAGATAGAACATATCAGTATTCTCTTAGTTACAGATACACAGAGTGAGTTCAAAATTGTCTTTTGCACGCCCCTACCCAAATCCCACTAGGCCAGCTACCCTAGATTCTTTCTGTTTTTTTTTTTCTTTCTCCTCTCCTAGTACCACATTATTAGTTATCTTCTCCATGATAAGGGAACTTCACATCTGCCCTCCCTAATTTTATCACAGGCAAGCTCATCTTTTATCTTACCTGAGATTTTTAAAGCCCAAATTGCACAGTAATGATTCCCTGCTCCAAACCTTTCAGTGGCCTCCCATTATTTCAGGATAAAGTTCAGGCTTCTTAAGCTGCAGGAAAGAAGGCTTGAAAAGCAAAAAACTAGTCAGCATGAAGCAATTTCTCATTTGGACAAAGACCTCATTTGCTATCTAGTACTGTCCTCTCCTGCTACACTCCCAAACTTGCCTCCCCAGTCCTACTCTACACCACATCCATTCTTCTGCATCCACCTTGCATAGAAAACTCGCCTGTATGAATATTAACATCCTGTTCCCTTTGTATGTAGCATTCCTTTCCTCTCTTACATCTTGGCTTACTGGAATCTTGCCCACTCAACCTACAAGACACAGCTCATAGGAAACATTCATCATAACCTCCTTTTCCTCACACCTGCTCCATGTTCATAGTACTCATTCATCTGTATCCCCGACCTGCATTTTTCCTCCATTGTTCTAAAAGGTGTCTTGCAGAGTGTGCCACATAATAGAAACACAATGGGGTTTTGATAACGAGGCAAAGGGATGAATAAGTGAATGGAAGAGATAGGGAATGTGAATCCAGGAGCTCCCACCAATCCCAACATCTGTAGACATCTGTAATCTTGGTTCCTTATACCACATGGGTAACATTCGCTTAACCTGTGTTCTGACATCTTTTCTAATACATTACATCATATCTACATCAATTCTAATAGCTAAATGCAAGATAAGTGCTATGTAAATAGTTGTTGCATACTGTTCCTGAGAGAATTACTATGAGAGGTCTGTGTGTATTTGGTGCAGACACAAGTACTCCCCCCTCAAGTGTCTTTGATTCACAGCTGTTTGATTGCATGGATATAGAAGCTATAGACACACAGCAGATAGTGAGTGCTGTATGATATGGTGTCAGACCTTAGATACGGTGCATTAATCTCCAGGATAATAAAAGAAGGGCTTAGCCTTCCTAGACCTAAGTTCTTCATGAATAAAATTTGGAGGTCAAAGTTAGACATGAAAAAAACCAAAGCTCCAATCATCTCTTATCTCCATACTTGTATCAGTTCACAGAAAAGCAAACTCAGCTATGAAGTTAGTTGTATATTGCAGAATATTGTATGCCTTCAATGCAGACTAATACCATTTAGGATTCCAGTTCACTGAATTATACCTAAGACATTCTGTATGACTTTTTAGTTAACATTTCCTATTATTGAATCTAATACTTTAAATTCTACTTTAAAGATGGGCGTGCACCATTCAGTCTATCAGAGACTGCTATAGCTCCTAGGAAGCAGGAAACAAGAGTGACATTATAATGATACAATTCAGGCCCCTCTCTAAGTGTACCTTTCTCCTTTCTTGCAGATGGAAGTCCTTATACCTGGTGGGTTGGCAAAGCCAATGAGAAGCACTACTACTGGGGAGGGTCAGAGCCTGGGATTCAGAAGTGTGCCTGCGGCATTGAGCGCAACTGCACAGATCCTAAGTACTACTGCAACTGTGATGCGGACTACAAGCAGTGGTGAGTGCCCAGGGAGCACAGCCTCCCTGAGTCTGCAGGTCAAATGGATTAATAGAAGGGAAGCCTGGGAGAGTGCTAAAGTGAGAAGATAATAGGTGAGAAGTGTGGGGAGCTAATTCAGAGGACAAACATCAGGAGCACCCTAACAACACAAATGTAGAAGGAGGTCAGTGTGGCAAGGCTGTGCATTTACAAGCTGCCCGGCACATAATTGATGTGTTCATATTCCATTCTGAGAGGAAAATAATGAGTCATGTTGGCAGCACTAATTTGCATTATAACTTGTGCCCTAAGAGGATGGAGAGAACAGCTAGGGCACAATGCAGTGTGCGGACACCTGAGAGGAGCAAAAGGGCTTTCAGCTCCCAGGATGTTTGCTTCAGTATATGGCCCAGAAAAAAATAAATAAATAAAACAAAATAAGGAGAAGGAAAAGGGAGAAAAGGGAAAGGATCCTTTGTTCCTGTTGCCTACAAGTGCTTGCCTGTTTCCTTTGCCGTCATAATCTGAATTGTTTATAACCCTGATACAAATCAGTTCAAGAAAAGATCTATTTTGGGTTGTTTTCATCCCTCTGCTGGCTTTTGTCCTGCTTCACAGTGAGTGACTAAGGCAGTGTCAGTCACAGATAAAGATAAAATCAGCAGTTCTTCTCTGGGAAAAGAAAAGAGGGTCTAGAAGTTTAGCTGGAAGAATACAAACCAGAAGAAAAAGCCTAGCCCACCATCTACAGGTCAGTGTCAGAGCCTCCTGTCTGTTCCCGGTCAGCATGGCTGCAGGTTTCTTGGGTAACCAAACCTAAGTTCCCCAAGTCTGCCTGGAATCATTGTATACAAGAATGATGTACAAGATAAATTCATTCTACCTGTTACTCAATAACTAATCCTAAGAATAAAAAATGGTTGAATTTTAAGACAGAAGATCTACAGATTTCACAACAGTTTGACTTCTTTAAGTAAATGGAATTACATATATATGTATATTATCCTGTTTACTTCAGTGACTTATGACTTAGAATCTATGGGTGTTACTTGTGTAAAACATAAGTAGCTATCATTATGGGTTTTTCTTTGTTTGTTTGTTTGTTTGTTTTTCAAGACAGTGTTTCTCTATGTAGCCCTGGCTGTCCTGGAACTCACTCTGTAGACCAGGCTGGCCTTGAACTTAGAAATCCACCTGCATCCCAAGTGCTGGGATTAAAGGCATGCTTATTTTTTAAGATTAATTTTTTTAAATATATAGGCCTGTGTGAATATCTGCCACTTGTATTCGGAGCTCCTAGAGACCAGAAGAGGGCTTCGGGTCCTCTAGAGCTGGAGTTCTAGACAGTTGTAACTTACCCAGTATGGGTACTGGCATTTGAACCTGGGTCCTCTGCAAGAGCAGCAAGTACTCTAAACCACTGGGCAATCTCTCCAGTTTCTCAATATGTTTCATTTGTTGTTTTTTGTGAAAGAAAATTTCTAATAGTTAATTTTCCATTTTTGTTTGAAGAACACATCTATACACACACATGCTACACAAAGAGTGGAAGTTGAAAGTGAGGAAGGCATAGGCACTTGGGTCAATCTTTTTTTCATTCCATCTGTCCATCAATATGCCATCTATTCAGCAAATATTAGGCGAATACTCAACACAAAGGGATTCTGCCAGGTACTGGGATAAAAAAAAGCAAGTGACACCAACCAGAAGCTCTGCCCTGATTTATGTTCACTCTTTACAGGTTATGTCTGTGTCAGTCAGCAGGGCTAGAAGACTCTTTGACTCACTTATCTCTTCTGCTCTGATTCCCTGGCCCTTCAGGAGGCTGACATGGCACAGCCAGAGTGCAGTTACCATCATCACTGTTCAATTCTTCTTGCCCTACTTCATAGGAGCACTGAGAAAGGCAGGGAGAGAGAAAAATCTAGGGCATGCCTCCTAGTAAACCTCTTTGTTTCTAGACATCACGCTGGGTGCAAAGAGACTGTTGACAATGAATTATGTCCTTCATCCATAGGCAACTCACAAACCAGTTATAGGAAAAGGCATACACGTGTGGTCACCAGGACCCAGTCAGTGCTCTAAGGAAGATGTGAAGGACACAACTTGCTAGAGGGATACACTCTAACACTAACTGAGGGAAAGAAGGGAGGAGTCAAGATGGGAAGTAGGATTTGCCTGGTTTGAGGTTCTTGAAGGGGAAGCATAAATAAGCACAACCTATTTATCAGTGCAGTGGTACTACGATGTGACTTGAGGTTAGCCATGCAGTCCTGTCATGCACGAGTGCTGAAGGACTCAGGAATATGATGTCACAAAATTTGTCTCTTTGTTACTTTACTATTGATGTGATACAACACCACAGCCAAGGAACCTTATATAAGGAAGAGTTTCTTTGGGCTTAACATTGCAAAGGGATAGGAGTCGATCACCATCATAACAGCAGACAGGCATGGCAGCTGGAATAGCAAGCTAAGAGTTTACATCTTGAGCATCAGGCACAGCATGAGGTAGCAAGAGTGAAATGTAAAATCCCAGACACAGTGGTGTACCTTTTCCAACAAGGCTACACTCCTAAGCCGCCATAGACAGCTCCAGCAATTGAGGTGCAAGTATGCAAATGTCAAAGATAATAGAGGATGTTCTCATTTACATCGCAGTACTAGAAAACCATCAAGAGCTTAAGGCATATATTGGAGGGACCATTGAGAATGACAGAATGTGTATGAGAGTCTTGTGAGTCAGTAGCTACTGGGCCTAGAATTTATGACCATGAGAGAAGAAAAAGAGGTCAATTCAAGCTTGCTATTTGGACTCGTTGAAAGTGAGTGACAGCCATCTATAAGCAACCAAGAAGTCTAGGTCAAAGAAACAGATGATGAGTTCACCTTTGGGAATATTAAGTTGGAAATACTTGGGACCAGAATGGTAATTGGTAGGATTTCAGGGAAGAAATACAGATTTTAGAGAAATGTATTTGCCTCTTAAACCTTCCAAAGAACATAACTGAGTCCAGATCCCAGAACAGAAAGCTTGCTGTGGATACACTTGTTCCAGCCTCTCTCACAGACCTCCTCAGGCAAGCTTTAGATAAACTGACTTTCAATACTTAGAACCCCTGTCACTGCTGGCACCTCATTCTCTCTTGACTAAATAGCAACTAGAATATCCTTACCACTGTTTTGCTTCTGTAGAATTTACTAACACCACATGACATAGATACTGCATTTTAAACAAATTGAAAAATATAATTCATTTATAATAGCAACTATTAAAATATTCTGTGACATAAGAAATAAGGATTTCAGCTAGTCCCATTAATACACTAGACAAAGAATACTTGTGTGGATGCTTCAAATATTTGTAGTGAGTACAGATGTTTCTGGAGTCTTCTTTCAAAATATTGAGTAGCAATAGAGAGAACTTAGCTTGAAGCTAGACTATTTCACATCCCGATTTACCACTTTAAGTCACTAGTATACTAAAAATAGATTATACAGAACTATTTATTGGAAATTAAATATAATATAGAAAAGTAAACATCTGGTAGGTTGTGTAGTGTAATATACAGTCATTTGATATTCTATGGATTGTATGTGGGAGATTTGAAGGTGCACATCTGTGTTCAAATGTGTATGTATACATATGTGCTGTGAATGTGATGTGTGTGCATGTATACATGTGTGTAAGTCAGTGTCTGCATGTGTGTGCACATGTGGAGGGCAGAGGAGAACCTTAGGTGTCACGTTGCTCAGAATGACAATCCACTTTATTTTAAGACACTATCTCCCATTGGCCTAGAGTTTGCCAATGGATCTAGGCTGATTGGCCATATCCAACTCTCTGACTCATCACTGATTATAATCAGGCATCACCACTCTCAGCTCTGGCTTTTCTGTCATGAGTCCTGGGTGTCAAACCCAGGTCCTTGCACTTGCAAAAAGCACTTTAATCACTTTACCAACTGCTCTATCTCTGCAGCCCTTATGTGGCTTATGTTGCATTTCCAGTGATTCTAAGTGAATAATCAGAAATGAACCTAACCTGAAAGTGATTCCTTCATGCTCTTGCCTGGTTCTGCAGTAGACCTCAAGTCAAGGTTCCCTTCCTCTTACTGTAAGTGTTACAGACAATAAGGAATTATTGAAGGGTGTTTTGTTTCAGTCCCCTGCCCTGCACCCTTAGAAATGGCATGAGAAGCAGACTGTTCTGCAGAAAGCATCCAGCCCTTGCTTCCCTCCCGCTCCATTGGGCATGAACAAGAAAGGCTTTTCCAAGGGTATAACATTGGAATCCATGTGCCCCGCAATTGTCTGGGAGCTCATTCTCACCCAGAACAGGCAGGAAAGTTAACTTTGGATGCCACTGCCTCCTTGACTAGGAGATGTGAATGAGGAATAGTATCCAGGTGACCCTCAGTGCCCTTCAGTGATTACTGCTGTTACTTCTGCAGAGATTCAGGGAAAGGAAAAACAAGTGTGTACCTATAAGTACAATTCACGTGGGAAATCACTTTGAAAGTGTTATAAGGTTAGAATAATGCCCTGATGGCCTCTATTTCAGACTGCTTTCAGCCCAGAAAGGGACTTATTTCTTCCCACAGGCTTATTTCAATAGCAAAGACTTGTTTCATCAGTGGACTGAGACTCAAATGAGTGCAAAGCCCTCCTTTATCATTCCACACTCTGAGGCCCAGCTTGGGCCATTTAATTTTTAAACCTGCTGCCTCTACTACTGGTGGTGGTGGTATATGTACATGATTTATGTGTAATGATATGCAGAGGGGTACACCAAGGTGGAGAACACTTTATAGAGTCTGTCTCTCTTCCCACCTTTACTTGGATTCCGAGCATTCAAGTCAGATCCTCAGATATATGTGATGAGCACCTGAACTATCTCACTGGACCCTGACTTAAGCAAAATGGGATCCTATGACACTCTTCAAGCCACAGGAAGGTCACAAAGTGTGTTTATGAGTGCATTCTTAAAATTATTTTGTGATATTTTATTTTTATTATTGCTTAAATACTAGACTGGCCCCTGCTAAAATCATCACAAATATCTGAAACTGAAGATGCATAATTTAGAAATCAAAACAAACAAACAAAATCCCACAGACTATAATGATTAGAGAAAGGGCTAAAACCCCATTTCATGTTCCCAGATTAGAGCTTTCACACAATATCGTGAAGATATTCCCATTGTTTTTATCTTTTGGACAATTTGTAAGTGCTGTGGCTTTAGCCAGCTATTGGAAATTTTTAAATTCTAAGTTTAACACACAGACCACATGTTAAATGGCTAACACTAAAACTTAGATTGAACGTTTTACTCTTTTCCAGTAGAATAAAATGCATACAAATGGAGCTGAGATAAATGAGATCGTAGCTCAGAGCAAGACAGGTCTCACAACAAAGCCACCATGGCCGGGAAGTCCCATAACCATCCCTGTAATTGCCTGATTATCTATGCTGTGAGAAGTTTTGCACAGTTATTTCTGAGATTGGAAATGATTTAACATTTATGATTTACTATTCACAGCAATAGTCAATATCCCCACCCACCATGCCAGAATCCTAATTAAGTGAGCATGGGTCTCAGCTAAGTAGCCACTGCTGGGTAATTCCTGGTCTCATGTAGCCTGACACAATAAGCAAGATCATCACCTCTAAAATTAACCATTCTAAAATAGAATTATGGGTGAAGGAGCATCGTGTGCTGATGAGGACCCTTGTCTCATTCTGTGACTCTTGTAGAATTTCTGCAGAATTACATCCTGGCCAAGATGATACAGGCATGGTGGGATGGAAGTGGAGGAAAAACCATTAGACCAGACTTTGTGTAACAATTAGCAAGCAGTTCCCACCCCCACATTAGGAAGGCTGATCAGATGCTAACCACTTGGATCCTGTTCCATTCTTTCTGAAGGAATCTGCTTGTTTATCAGGTTTTTGTTTTTTGGAAATATTCCATGTCCAGCTTTACCCAGTCAGGAGCTGATCCAAGGGTCTCTCCCATGTTTCAAATTGCTTTCCATTGTCCCAGCTTCCTAACCACCAACTAATTACTGAGAATCTTGAATATTTCAAAAAGTGTTCATTATACATTTTCATTGTTTATAAATGACTTCATCTAATCCTTTTGCTGACATTTTCCTACAAAGTTTTCAGATGGCTTCTACATGAACTGAAATATTTATGAGTCTAGTTTCATCTATCTCATTGATCAGATAATGCTACTGGAATCATCCATCGCTTGTCAGGCATGATTCCAGTGACTGAAATGTATCATGTCATTTAAACCTCACATTTGTTCTAGGATAGAAAGAAATCATGTCACCATATAGGTGAGAAAATTAAGTCTCAGAGAGGTTAATTTTCCAGGACACACAGCTAAGAACGTATGGGAAGAGATTCAAACCCAGAACAGACAACTCCACAGTCAGACTTAAATATTATACAGCACGCACACACACACACACACACACACACACACACACACACACACACACACACTCTGAGATGGGGGAGGGAAAGAGGGAGAGAGTAAGAGAGAGATATCAGGAATTTTGCATTTTAAATTGTGGTTTAAAATACTTTATATATGATTTTAGATATTAATTAAGTAATATTAAGTCTGTTAATTGTATTGTGCAATCATCCCCTCTTATTCATGTTTAGAGATCCTCATATCTGAAGAAACTGAAGCCCCATGCTTATAAAACAGTAACTCACCAATGCCCCTGGCAACTCCCATTCTATGTCCTGCTTCTTTGACTTCAACCATTCTAAGTAGTTTTCATGAGAAAAATTATAAGAGATTTATCTTCTGGGACTGGCTTCCTTTGCTTAGCATAGTGATGTCAAGGTTTATGTGTCTCATAATGGATACCAGAACTTTGTTTCTTTTCATAGCTGTGTCTAAGTCTCCACTGTTTAGATACTGTGCTAGCTTATTCATTAACCCAGTTGTGAATATCAGGGTTGTTTCTACATTTGAGGGACAGCAATCAGTCACAGAGAGCATGAGTGTACAACTCCTTTTTGTTTTATATACTTTCACACGCCTAAGTACTCCTGATGTTTGTGTGCCTTCCTGTTTTAACCTTGTAAGAGAAGGAGTCTTTTGTATGAATTGGTTTGAATGATTTCTAAGTGTTGAATCTGGATCCAGTAGCTTGCTGATACTATGCACATCAGGGAGTTATAAGAACTCACACTGACACTTTCTTGGCCACAGAGTTGAAGTTGGTAGCACATGGTAGATGTGATATTGAATATGGATTGTAAATTTAAGAGGACCTAAATTCACCAGGTAGACAAACCTCTGGGCCTATCTGTAAGATAGCTTCCTGATTGGTTAACTGAGCTGAGAAGAGCCACCCTAATTGTTCTTGACATTAGTACAAAAAGACATTAGTCCAAAAAGATTGAAAGCTGGAGACTAATGGAATTGTCCTACTGGGAGAAGTAAGAAACTGCTTCCTGAGATGGCCATACTTGGAGATCACACAGGAAAGCAAATTCAAAGGTCTTGCCAAGTCCCTGTGATGCCTTCTGTTAGTTTCAGTCTCACTATAGAAGCTGTGCTTCCATGGGCAGTCCCACAGACAGATAGACAGAAAATATCCCTGCCTCCTGCAGAAAGAAAAACTGTACCTTGTCTAGCTGATGATACCAACATTGGTTTCCTTTAAGAAGAATTTCTAAGCCTCTGCCACATATAGCTGTCCCTCGCATTTGCCCTAGAATAGGCCACCACTGGACTGTTACCCAGTCTATGATTGCATCCTTCATGTCCAAGTTTCAGCCTTGGGTAACATCTTTGCAGACAGCATGCCCCAATGTCTGCATGGCTAATGTGAGTCTGTTTTTATTTCATGGCTTCTCCTTATTAGGGTAGGGAAAAGCACAGACTCCACCTGCTAGTCATTTAGGGGAAAACCTGGGTAAAAATGGAGCCCCATCTCTATAGATAAAGATGACTTCTCTGAGACAGGACAATTTAAATATAATTCATGGAGAAAAGAAATGTCCTCTAATATCACTCAGACTAGGCTCCACCATACCTACATCATTACACTAAAGGCACAATTCGCAGGGAATGTGAAGCTTTGTGTCCTGACCCTAAATCTAAGGACCATCTGGAAATCTAAGATCTGCCGGAAGTGTCCAGAAACATAAAGCCACAGAACTCATTTCCTATAATCTAGAAACTCTTAGGACCACCAGCCTGTCCCATTGCTCCCCAAAGAAACAAGTATAGCTCTAATGCCCTTGGATTTTAAGATACAAGAAAGGAAGGTGAAAGAAATCCAGACAACAGATGTTTGCAGAGGGCCTCTCCTTATATAGAGAAAAATGAACGGAATCATAGGGAATCCTATTACAAAATAAAAATCCTTTCAGAGAAGTGAGGTTGTTCTGGAAATGCACAATCTCCCAAAACAGTGCCAGGAACAGTGCCAAGCATTCAAATACAGGAACTTCGGAGGACTATACATATTCAAACCATAACAAACTGCACCAGCACCTTGCAGTACGATATCCATCCAAAATCTAAAGTCCTTTTAGAAAGGTGCAAGCTTTCCAGTGTGTGTGTCTGGGTTAGGAACCCCAGATTCAAACTCCTACATTCTCATTAAGGATTCACACTGGGATGTGGAGGGTACCAGACAGGTTCACCCAAGCAAGAGTAGGATGCAGCAGCTCTGTGTTTCCCTCAGCACTGAGTTAAAACATTCCTTACCTACAGAGACTGGAAATGTCTCTCCAGTTTCTAGAAGAAGCAGAAAAGATGATATATAATGTACTGTCTCAGGGACATGCTAGCATGGCATAGAACCCTCATGACACCTCATGGATTGTACCATGACAGGAAGGTAATTGGACCCCAGAATGATGTCAGCGAAGTGTCAATATGGTTTGACCACAGCCCAAAGTAATATTGATGACAGCAGAGAGAGAGAGAGAGAGAGAGAGAGAGAGAGAGAGAGATGAATTAGGCATACAACTGTCAGCTGCTCAGAGGTTGCAGGTTCTGGAAATAGATGGAGCCTAGTAACTGAATGTTAAATGGACTGGAGTGCAATAGATGATGTGGTCATCTTGAGAGAAACAGAAAGATGAGCCAAGAAAACCTTCAGAGGACAGACTTTATTACCTTCTCTTAGTCTACACCATGAGATCTGTTATATGGTCCAAGAAACAAAATACATTTATGCCCCCCCAAAATCAATCACACCACAGGACAAAATTAAAAAGCATGTTGAAACTAGAACAATAAGTCAGTTGGTAAAGTGCTTAGTTTGCAAACATGAGGGACTGAGTTCAGTCCCTAGAACTTGTGTGGTGGCAGAGAATAAAAGGGGAGGGGAGAAGAAGGAGGGGAAGGATGAGGAGGAACCAGAGGAAGAGCAGAAGCAGGAACAGGAGGAGGACCAAGACGAAAAGGAGGCAGCAGTGGCAGCAGCAGTAGCAGAAGTAGCAGCAGCAGCAGCAGCAACTATGTATGGTGGCACTTAGATTTCCAGTGCATACAAGGTGGAGACATGCGGATCCATGAGGCTTTCTGGATAGCCAGCCTAGTCTACATGGCAATATCCAATCCAATAAGAGACCCTGTCCCTACCTGCAAGAGAAAAAATATTCTTGGAGAACGACACACAAGATTGTCTTCTAGCTTCCACAGACATTCATGTATGTGTGCACATATACTGCACATACATTCACACATGTGCACATGCACACAATGTCACTGAGTTAAATAAAAGTGCCAAGAGGAAGCTTTGCAACATGGCATCATTGGGTAGTGTAGATGCAGCCTATTTGTTTGTTTACTCTTAGTTCTCCAAGACTTGTAAATCCTTGTAGCTGAAACTCATTCATTGCCCCATGTTCTCCATCAGGCCACTCGCCTCCTCCCACTGTCCCTGAGTGTGTTCCCATTGATGCTCCTACCCTTGCAGTTTCCCAAGACCATTGTACTGGCTGGTTTTGTGTCAACTTGACACAAGCTGGAGTTATCACAGAGAAAGGAGCTTCAGTTGAGGAAATGCCTCCATAAGATCCAGCTGTAAGGCATTTTCTCAATTAGTGATCAAGAGGGGAGGGCCCCTGGTGGGTGGTACTATCTCTGGGCTGGTAGTTTTGGGTTCTATAAGAGAGTAGGCTGGGCAAGCCAGGGGAAGCAAGCCAGTAAGGAAAATCCCTTCATGGCCTCTGCATCAGCTCCTGCTTCCTGGCCTGCTTGAGTTCCAGTCCTGACTTCCTTTGGTGATAAACAGCAGTGTGGAAGTAAGCTGAATAAACCCTTTCCTCCTCAACTTGCTTCTTGGTCATGATGTTTGTGCAGGAATAGAAACCCTGACTAAGTCAAATTAGTACCAGGAGTGGGGTATTCCTGTGACAACCTGACCATGTTTTGGGGAGGACTGTGGAAGGACTTTTGGAAATTTGATCTAGAAGAGCCATTGGTTGTTAAGAACTCTGTGAGATGTTCTGTAGGAACTTGGAAGGTCATGTTGAGAACAGTGCAGAGATGGAGGCCTGGCTTGTGAAATTTCAGAGGGAAGATTCAAGACTCTTATCAGGGCTGTTACTGATTGTAAAGATTCTGCGGTTCTGGTTAGCTGGAGATTAACAAGATACCAGAATTACTAAATCAAAACTTTGTGTTACTAGGAATATTGATGCTAGTTAGCTGGAGCTAGGAAATTAGTAGTGAAGTTGTAATAGAATATTCTAACAAAAGCAGATAAGGAAGAAAGAGTTAATTGTGTCTCACAGTTCAAGATCACAAACCATTACAGCGAAGAGTTAAACAACAGCAGGAGCTTGAAGCAGGTTGTCACTGTATTCATAGTCAAGAAGTAGAAAGCAATGACTGATAGCATTCAAATCACTTTCTGCTCCATTTAGTACTGTATGGGACCCCTGCCCAGGAACGATTCTACCCTCAGTTAAAATAGATCTTTCCACACCAGTTAACTTAATCAAGATAATCCTTCACAAGCACACCAAGAGGCCCATCTCCCAGATAGCTTTAGATCCTGTCAAACTGACAGTTAACAGTAACCATTGCTGCAAACCTTGTGAAATTATTTAACTTTCCTCAACTTCATTTCTCTAGCTTTAACATAAGAATACTAAATCCAATCCGTCCATTGAATTTCATGAAGTTTCATATTACTATGCCATATCTAAATTGTTTTCTTAGCCTCATATTTCTGGAGTTTGTGAATAGTGAGTGGAGCTCTGGGTTGAATAGACAAAAAGAAGACAAAGCTATTCAACAAGCATGCTTACTGTGCCCAAGAACTGAATACCACTGTGAACAGGGAAATTCCATGATGAGAACACAAAGTCAAAGGGAGACCTGGGGCAGGATGTTAGAGTACATATTTCGCAAATGAAGTCAAGCTTGTAAACTCTTCTAAGAACCCCTAAGAAAATTGTCCAGAATGATTCTGTCAAATTCTAATTAGCAGCATACAAATTATCTCCACCATGAGCCATCCACAGTATATATTTCTAGTATAAAAAGTATTTACATGGATCACACTGAATTCTTGTTACATTTTAAATATGCATGTCCATGCAAATTACAAATATTGAGGGAAAAATGAAGGCAGAAGGAAAATAAATTAAGCAATTTGTTGAGGAAAAGAGAAACAATGTTGTGGAACAGCCTTTCTTATTTGTTAAGAGAGGGCTCTTCATTTAGAAATGTGTCTGTTGGTTTTGTATTCATTCCCTATATCCAGATCATGTTCATTATTAATTCAATATTAGGAGAAATCCACCATTGATGCTATCACAGCAGTCTTTGAAGGGTCAGACTAAGACCTCCTGAACAAGGTACCTGGGCTCAAATACCCTCCTCCTGAGGGCTCAAATTGCTGCATGATCTTCCACAAATGCATGGTGGCTACATAGACAAAAAGGAAAGTGTGGAGAAAAGCTTTGTTTTGTCTTACTGTTCCAGATGTATAGAGTCCATCAAAGTTTGGAAGGCCTGACAAAAATCAGTGGGGACACGGCAGCAGAAGCAGGAAGCTGTCTGATCACAGTTTGTTCACATTCAGGAAACAGAAAACATAAAGTAGGGCCAGTCTATAAACTTTAAAGCTCACCACTGGCGACATACTTCTCTAGGATGTCTCCACTTCCTAAAGGTTCCATAACCTTTCTAAAAAACACATATGGACCAGTTGTTCAAGCATTAGCCTATGAGGGACAATATATATTCAATCCATAGCAGTGATTATCATGGACTGTATTCATTTTCCAAGGGAAGAAGCATGCAAATAAATGGTTCATGTTGGTTTTTGGTAGTAGTGGTGATGGTGGTACTGCTGCTGCTGCTGCTGCTTGTAATTTTCCTACTGATGAGTTATTTTCTCTCATTAATATTTAGTGAACTTGTCCAACCTGCTCTTTATCACCATAGAGAATATACTCCATTTCTAGTACCTTGAGTTCCCTAATAAAACTCATGATTGTTGGAGAGTTTATGAAACCCAAGTTTCATAGCTCTCAGTTGTCCTCCTAAATCAGTTAGAAACATGGACCTTGTTCCATAGGAATATACACTCTAAGATATGTACACTTCTGGTAACTGTACAGTCCTACAGGATCCTACTGTACCATGGATTTGTAGGGTTTTTTTTTCCATTTTTAAGTATATTGCATGATTTTTCCTTAGGGAGTCTATTTCTAGTTACCCAGATAAAGAGGGAATCATCAAATAATGAAATGATACTATTAACAATTTCTTTGATGAAACAATGAATTCACTTGGGTTAGTTATAGGGATCAAGGGAAGCTTAAAGGCAGAAGGCCATGAGTCTTCTCTCAGTGATTGCTAACCACCTATATACCCCTGAGAAGGAGCAGGGCTTCATTAAGTTTCTTAGGCTTCCCCTCCTCCAGAGAAAGAGAATGAATCACCCTTGTGAGGTTCTCCTAAGGGTGAACAAAGCAACTCTGGTTCAAGATCACAGTGAAATGATAATATATGACAGGAAAAAATAATGATACTTCAAGCTACAGGTGACATCATTCAGTAGCAAACTTTTGGAAATATAATACATTCTAAGGAGTGAATTATTGTTCATTTAATAGTACAGCTATGTTCCATTTTTGATTGTCTAACTTTTAGGATAGTTGTAGGTTTGTAACAAAACAAATGGCTGATACAAAGATGATAAAAATGGATGATACAAAGATGATAAAAATGGATGATATAAAGGTCCCCATATATGCACACAAAAACCCAGCTTCTATCACTGTCACCATATGCCACCAGAACGTTTGCTACAAGTGAGAAAATTAAATGGATACATCATTATCACTCAAAGACCATAGCTTACTTTAGGGTTCATGCTTCTTATTTTCTATAGGTTTTGATAAGCATTGTGATGTGAGACCAGGTATGGTAGCTCACTCCCCTTGTAGTAATAGCCCTCTAGATGCTAAGGTGGGAAGGGAGATCACAATTTCAACCCAGGATGTATACTAAGACTTTAGATTGAAAAACAAGTGTGTGTGTGTGTGTGTGTGTGTGTGTGTGTGTGTGTGTTCTATTTCATTGAATAGTTTCAATGCACTATAAATCCTTTATGCTGATTATCTACCCTTCTTACCCCTTGTACCAGACAATCATTGTTTTTTTGTTTTACTTTCTCCACATTTCTGCCTTCTAGAGAATACTATATAGTAGTGATCAAAGTATATAGCCTTTCCAGAGTGGATATATTTTATTATAGTGGTGGAAAAATGCTAATTTGTACTCGGAAGAAGTTAGTGGCAATAACATTGGAGAAAAATATATTTATTCTTTACTTAAATTTTTTTTTGTCAGGCATCACTATTCCTTGAGCTGGATATACTTTCCTCAAATGAGATTTTAGTTGGATATTCAAAACTAAAAATATTTAAATGGAGCCTTAGGACTTGAAGGGGGAAGAGACCCACAGCTTTGCCACCTCCATGAACCTCAGCACTCTTCCCTCCACTGAGGAACTCGGAAGGCTTCTGTGAAGTTCCCATGGCATCCTAAAGCAAATGCTCTACACCATAATCTCAGAAATTCAGCTTTAGAAATCCAATGAACTCATAATAGGATTATGATGGAAACTTTTTTCACCCACAATAAATGTAAAAAGGATCCCAGGAAATTGCCAATGCTCATCTGAAACATGTGATTTCTGCTGGTTAATATATACCATAACATATTTTCTTGAGTTTGTCTATGATCTGATAGTCACAGACCAGAGATATTACTATTAGTTAGATATTATCAATTATTAGATATTAGTAATAGAATTCAAGGAAGATTAAAGTCACCATCTATTCACATGTAAAACACTTCAAATCACTTTGATTTAACAAAAAATCTACCCTCTCCATGTTAAAATTGCATTAAATTTGATTGACTGGTATACAGTTTATATTCCTGGAAAAGTCATTATAATCCTTATTCCAAAGATCATCTTATGAACTAGGGATAAATGTCAACAATAAAAGGGAAAACAGATTTTATGAGAGCAAACTGAAAGCACAGAGATTCATGTTAGATAAACAAGAAGTGTGTTTAAAATACTTTATTGATTATAATTTATGTTACAAGACAATGAAGTCTTGGTTTTTAAGACAGGTTGACATATCTGAAAGTACAAGAGATGATCTGGAGATGTCTGAGGACTATATTTCTACTCTAATTTGAATTATTTATAATCTCATAATTACACAGAATAAAATTGAATTACTAATAAATGCCAGAGAAGCCAATTTAAATTGACATTCATTTCCAAAGTCAGCTGCTACATAATCATCACAGGTTTTTTTCTAGCTTTAATATTTACCACAATAAGATAATAAAGAAGCAACACATACCAGAAAGAGCAGAAAGTCCAAAGCAAATGGAATATGCACTTATTCTGTTTGAAACTGATGAAGAAAAAGGTTTAAATATTCCTACTTCCTCAAGAGAACTTTTTTTTTAAGTTGGAAAATAACTTTATTTGTTCTAGGCCATTGGCCAGAGTCCCCTTAGAACTTCTGAAACCGCTTCTTGGTGCCAGCAGCCTTGGTGACCTTGAGCACATTGAATGGAACAGTCTTGCTCAGGGGCCTGTACTCTCCAACAGTAACAATGTCACCAGTCTGTATATCCCTGAAAAGGGGAGACAGACGCACAGACTTGTTTCTGTGACAGTTCTCAAAGCAATTGTGTTTTTTGGATGTAATAGGGATAATCCTGGTGGATGACAATGGTCCTCTGCATCTTCATCTTCGTGAAGACACCAGACAGAATCCAACCTTGGACCGAGACATTACCAGTGAATGGGCGTTTCTTGTCTGTGTAGATACCCTCAATGGCCTCCTTGGGCATCTTGAAGCCTAGACTGATGTTTTTGTAGTACCAAGGTAGTTTTCCTTGCTAGTTTCTCCCAACAAAACATGTTTCTTGTTTTGAAAGATTGTAGGCTGCTTTGGGTAAGCATACTCCGTCTAAATGTCCACCATCTTCCCGGCAGCCTGAGAAAAGAAAAGGTAGGCCCATTCCCAGCTTTCTTATTCACTACTTGAGGTCTTCAAGAAAACATCTTTTAAGCAAAGAAATGTACTCCCCAAAACCATGAGCACCTGTCAATCACACCCCTCCATTGTCATATCCAAACCAACCAAGAGCCTCTAAAGTCATGGCTAGAATAGTTGAAATACCATAGATGTTATAGCTTAGTGGCATTAACAAGAGAAGCTGGGCTTAATCTAAGCCTTAGAAACAAGGAATGAATACTATTTTGAATGCTATGGGATAAGACAAGTGTTGAGCTTCAGAAGTACAGCCAGACAAAGACTCGCATAAATAGACCAATAGTTTCAGACTTTTAAACCCTAAGATATTGCTTTTCACACTTGCAGACTCATCAGAATTTTATGAACCAAATTAAGCTATGTTTAACTACTAAAATTTAAATATTTAAAATTAGTACGAAGGAGAAAAAGAAAGTTTATTTTTCCAGTTCAGAAGTAACTCTGATGCAACCAGGATGATTGTGGCGGTAAATCCCTGCAGATGAAAAGAGTGTAATGTCAAGATTCTAGCTAGAGCCCAAGCACTAGCTACAAATCAAAATTTAGGGTCTTAGAAAAACTAAATAGCCTCCATTTCTTGGTGTTAAGAATGGAAAAGGGTAGGGTAGAGTGGTGAGAAAGAAGCAGTTTGTAATACTAATAGCACCTCCCTAAAGGGCCAGTGTGGCCTTGTTGGAGTAGGTGTGTCACTGTGGGTGGGGGTTTAAGACCTTCATCCTAGCTGCCTGAACATCAGTACTCTCCAAGAATCCTTCAGATAAAGATGTAGAACTCTCACCTCCTAATGCACCATGCCTTCCTGGATGCTGCCATGTTCTCACCTTGATGATAATGGACTGAACCTCTGGACCTGTAAGCCAGCCCCAATTAAATGTTATCCTTGTAAGAGTTGCCTTGGCCATGGTGTCTGTTCACAGTAGTAAAACCCTAACTAAAAAGTTGGTACTAGGGATTGGGGTATTGCTGTGATAGGTCTGCCCATGCTTTTGTTTGGAAGAACATGGATTTTGAGACATTGGATTTGGACAGCAAGTAGTGGAGTGCTTTAAATTGAGATTAATAGGTTATCCTAGTAGGAATATGGAATACTTTTGCTGCTGAGAGTGATTTGAACTGTGTAGACCTGGCCCAAGAGATTTCAGTAGAGAAGAACTTCAGTGTGTGGTCGAGAGACTGTTTGTGTGGTGTTTTGGTGAAGACTGTAGATGCTTTTTGCCCTTGTCTGAAGAGTCTACATGAAGCTAAGGTAAAGATTTATATTAATTGTATTGACAAAGGAAGTCTCAGAAATGCCCATCTTTGTTCTCTGGTTACGTATCATGAAGAGTATTTTGAACAAGCATAGCAAGCTTAGAAAAGGAAAAATATAAAACATATTGCTTGAGTATAAAAGGGCACCAGGAAACCGAGTACTGTGTTCAAGGATATTAAATTGAATTAAGGGAGTGGTGACCTTGAAGCAAGATCTCTCCCAGCTAAATTCAGGTCCAGGCATGGTAGTAAAAGTCTTTAATCCCAGGAGGCAAAGGCAACCAGATCTCTGAGTTGAAAGCCAGCCTAGTACAGAGCAAGTTCCAAGTAGAGAAAAATGTAAATCTAGGCATGGTGGACCACACCTTTAATCTGAGTGCTTAGGAGACAGACTTGTAGATCTCTGAGGTCAAAGTCAGTCTACAGGGCAAACTCCTAGACAGCCAAGCTTAGGCAGTGAAAAAGTTGGAAAAGAGAAAGCTAATGATAATATAATTGAACAAGGGAGCCATATTCCAGCCCCAGCAAGCAGCAGACCTCAGCAGTTTTACCCATTTGACTCTGGCTTTATAGTCAAAAGGAGAAAGAGACTACTGGAACAATTAATGCTAGTTAGCTGGAGCTAAGAAATTAGTAGTGATTAAGAAGAGACCAGCATCACTTAGGTGAAATAATCTTCTGGGAAGTGTTTTCTGGGAGCATAAAGAAGCTGTGTTCCAGAAACAGCCAAGGTTGTACTTCATACTGCAGCTCTACTTGGTAATGTGTAAGAGTCATTCAGGTGGTATTAGTTTTGAAGACATGAAGTAGTCATGAAGAACAGCTGAGTCTTGGCACTGTGAGAGGCCATGGAAGGCCTTTGGTGAAGATGCAGCCTCAGTTGCAGTTGATGACCCAGGACTGAAGGAATTATGCAAAGGAGTTGAGACCTGGCACAATGAAGAGAGCTTATGAGAGGCTATTGGTAAAGCCTATTTGCAGCAGAAGACCCCAAGGCATTGGAGATACCAGTACCATGGGATGATCACCAAGAACAGTAGTGGCAGTGGAGTAAATCAACCTGAGCTTACAGGACTATAGAGGGCAAAGCTGGGGAAGTGACACCAGCCTTTTGAAGTAGCCCAGATATTGAAACAAGAAGCTATAACACTGAAGTTGCCTTGGAGACCCCAAGATGTTTGAGATGCCAGAACTCTGAGCAACCTGCTGAGGAAAGATGCTAACACCATCTTTCCAAGCACAAGAGAAAGAAGTTTGTTACAGTCAACAAAGATGAAAAAGGAGTGGATATCTGAAAACTGCTTTGACATCAACCATGGAGATGCAGAGTTTGGAGTTTGCCAGCTGGTTTCCTATCTTGCTTTGGAGATTACAGTTAAATGATTAGATGGATCTCAGAAGAGACTTTGAACTTTAGACTTTTAACTTTATTGAGACTGCTATAGACTATGGGAACCTTAGAAGTTGGACTAAATGTACTTTTTTTTATTAATCTATAGCTAGATATGGCCCTCATAGACTCATGTGTTTGAACAAGCCTATGGGGGCATGTAGAATGTGATGGTTTGTATATATTTGGCCCAGGGAGTGGCATTATTAGGAGGTATGGCCTTGTTGGAGTAGGTATGTCACTGTGGGCATGGACTTAAGACCCTCATCCTACCTGCTTGGAAGTCAGTATTCTGCTAGCAGCCTTCAGATGAAGATGTAGAACTCTCAGCTCCTCCTGCACCATGCCTACCTGGATCCTGCCACATTCCTGTCTTGATGATAATGGATTGAACCCCTGAACCTGTAAGCCAGCCCCAAATAAATGTTGTCCTTATCAGAGTTGCCTTGGTCATGATGTTATTCACAGTAGTAAAACCCTAACTGGGACAATGGGTTAAATTAAATAATTTGAAATAAGTAGAATGGTACATACTTGTAACTCATGAATTCTCTAGAGGTACAGACAGGGGGATCCAGAGTTCAATTTCAACCTTAGTTACATAGAGATTTTGAGGCTAACCTGGCCTACATGAGATCCCCAACTCAAAAA
>NW_022196903.1:41607063-41640952 GCF_008632895.1 Mastomys coucha
TTTTGTTTTTTTTTGGTTTTTTGAGACAAGGTTTTCTCTGTCTAGCCCTGGAACTCACTCTGTAAACCAGGCTGGTCTCAAACTCAGAAATCCACCTGCCTCTGCCTCCCAAATGCTGGGATTAAAGGTATGTGTCACCACTGCCAGGCAGGCTCATGGGTAATTCTTCATGGACAACATGCCTAGACCATAGAATTCAAATGTTCAAAAATAATCCTCAAAGTTAGAGTTAGGACTAAAGTGGAAACTTTTAGGTTTGTTGGAAAGTCAGTTGTTTCAGATGGTGTTTTGCTGTGGCAGACACATGAAGGGGTGTTTTCCTGAAGTGGACACAGGTGAGAGGATGTTTTGTTAAAGCAAGCATGTGGAAGGACAGGTGATGAAGGATTCTTTGCATATATTGGTTCACCTTACATTGCATTGTTGAGCTTTGTTTGTCATGACTCCATAGAGAAAAAATACACCCAAAATAACTTCTGGTGGTGTGCTGTGGCTTCTTGACGCTTCCTCAGACTTGAGCTGATTGGCAGAGTTATGTCAGCTGATACAGACTCTTGGGGGTTTTCTGAAGACAGACTCATGTGGTGACCCATAGGAGGACATGTGATATTTGGAGGAAGTGTCAGTAGTATTCAAAGGACACTGAATGAGGCTTGCATAGCTAGCTTTACAACGTTTTGTTGGTCTTACCCCTTTGCTGAACTTCAGTTCTTTGAGAGAGGCACAGCAAAGAACTTCTCCTGGCATCTCTGCTGGTCCTGATCACTCCTACTGACACATGCCAGTTAGGCTGAGGCCTGGCTGTCTCTGCTAGGTTGTCTCACCACTACTGATTTGTATTTGCTATTCCTATGCTACTGAACTTGACCGCTGGTGTATTTGTGAAGTGTTTGCAAATGGATCGAGCTGTCATTGTTGGTTCTTGTGAACTTGTACTGCTGATTTCCAGACAATACAGACTGAATTTACTCCAAAGAACAATTTCTGAACAGATCCATTTCTCCCCGTGTCCTAATAACCTTTCCTTTCCACTACCTCTGGTGGGTGGTGGGCTAGAAGGGAGATTAAAGCACTTAAGAAACCATATTAAAAGTAGGTTGAGAAACATCAAAACCAACATGGACCTTTGATAAATAATTAGTATTAGGTGGAAGTCATTAGGATAGTAAGTCCATGGTTGCATTAGTGGTTGTAGAAGAAGAAAATGAGATTCAGAAAAAGGGAAGAGGGAGGATGGAAGAGACAAAAGCCAGCACAGAATGTTCATTCTGTCTTTCCATGTGACATCCCCTGCGTGCTTTGACTCAATAAGGTGGCCTTAAGTAGATAATGACCAAATGCCAGCACAAGGCTTCAAAGCTCTGAGCTAAATAAACCTCTCAAGAAGCTATTGAGCCTGTTCAGTCTGTTTGTAGCAATGGTAAACAAGTAGATACAGGTGACTTACTCACTTATTTTCTTCATTAGGGAAAACCTCTAAAGTTATGAATTGTCTCTGAAAAATCTTAGTGATCCTTGACTATAGTTGAAAGGGTAAGAAAAGTCTCTTGGCTGGATCCAGGGCAAGGAAAGCTGTAGATTTGGGAGCCTGTATAAAATTGTATTTTATCGACATTGATGTGTATAGCTTCCTAAGCAGAAGCCTGTGATTCTCATATTTCTAACTTGTCCAATTGGTTGTATTTAAGTTTGGGAGAGTCCTACCTGGTGTGTGACATTATTCTTGGGACCATATTGAATAAATTTTTAATCTGAGCAGTCATAAATAATAAATATATAAAATATATAAAATAATAGGGTAAAAATTTAAAGCAAATGACTACAAAGCAACCAGTGAAACACAAATGAAAATAGCAAGAGAAGAAAGGGTGTCCAAAAGAACTGAAAGGCAGAACACACACCATGTCAATAGTATATTTACTTTAAATATAAATGGATTAAGTTCCTCAATCAAAAGATATAGAATTACTAGATATTTAAAAATAAAAAAACACAGCAAAAACAAGTCTATAGTACACGTTAGAGGCTCACTTTAGAGATATTCACAAAATATTCACAGCTGAAAATTGTGGTATGAAAAACTATATTCCATGAAAATGAGAAAAGACTTTAAAAGGCAAAGGGACATTATATACTGATTAAAAAGATCAGTTCTCAGAAATATGTAGTTAACATTAATATATGTACCCATCATCAGTGCACCTGCACAGACAAAGCAAACATCAATGAAACTGCAGGGAAAAATAGACATCAGTACAATACCATGATATTCCAGGGCTGGGGAAGATGTCTCTCAGGAAAGAGTGCCTGGCTAGTACTACTAAAGGGCCATGTGTTCAATCAGGCAACACAGACACATACACACACACACACACACATGCACACAAACACACACTTACTCTCTCACACAAAGTAGCATGAGATTTCTGTAGCCACATCCAATAGTAGATACTCCATACAAATAGGAAAATAGCAAATTCAATAAGGAAACAAATATACACTGAAAAGGCCTAACAACATTATCAGAATATCTGACTCCTCAGCAGCAAAGTATACATCTTTCTCAAAGACACATAGTGTACCCTTCAAGATGGAACATATTAGGTCACATAGCAAGCCTTGACAAATTTAAGACTGAAATTTGAACTAGCCTCTCCTTTGATCATAGGAGAATGAATATGGATATGACTATGAATATAGAGTGGTACACAGACATGTAAAATTAAATGATACATTCTTCAACAATGAATACATCCAGAAAGAAGCCAGAATCTTAGAATCTTTCAAGGTAAAGGGACTGTAGAAAAACAGGACTCAGAGAGCAAAGTATAGTAATAAACACTTTCATTTTTCTTTGATTCTCCTACCATATGTCATTCCCTAACCACAGTTTTCCCTCCCTCTACTCTTCCTAGTCTCTTCTTTCTCCTCCCCTCACCCCCAGAACAATTCCTCCTCCTTTTTTCAGAGAGAGAGAGAGAGAGAGAGAGAGAGAGAGAGAGAGAGAGAGAGAGAGAGAGATTCCCAGGGTTCCCAGGGATATCCACCGAATGTGGCCTAGCAAATTACAATGAAACTAGAAATAAACCCTCATATCAAAGCTAAACAAGGCAACCCATAGGAGCAAATGAGTCCTAAGGACAGGTAACAGAGTCAGAATCATCCCTGCCCACTCCCACTGTTGGGAGTCCCACAAGAACAGCAAGCTGCACAACTATAAGTTATATGCAGAGGATCTAGCTCAGACCCATACAGGGTCCATGTTTGAAACTTAATTCTCTATAAGCTCCTATGAGCCCTGCTTTTAGTTGATTTTGTGACTGGCATTCTCACAGTGTCCTCTACACCTAGGCTCCTACAATAAATACTTCCTCCCTCTGTTCTACTGGGTCAGGCAATGTAAGTGGAGAATCAGAAAAACAATACAACAAAATGAAAGGAAAAAAATGGTGTTCTGATGAACAATAACAAAGGATAAACCTTCACTCTGACTAAGAATAAAACCAAATCTCAAGTAAACAATCACATATCAAATACATAGACAGCCACTGACACCTCTTTTCCACTTGCCCATTAGACTGTGCCATTATAGCCAAGGACTTGGACATCCACAGATTTGGGTATCTTCAGGAATTCCAGGCAGTCCCAGGATGCTATGATGGCCACACTTAGCTACTATAGATTCATATAGCTATACTGAAGCCTTCTGTCCTCCTGTGCTGTATTCAAACTCTCAAGTCCCAGAATTTTTCTTATTATTTAGCTAATGTATTTTAGAACTGGCTTGAGTAAAAGTTGCAGGCGTGTCCTTGACCATATACCTTAGAAATCTGTCTGATGGGTGATCTAATGTAGAGCTGTACATTTTCATCTAAAAGTATCAGTTAAATCTCCCTCAAAAGATACCAAAGCTGTGTTTAATGCCCTCCATTTATTCGCATCAGCTCAAAATTGAATTTTCTGCCACCTCTTGGTCAACTGTGGGTCAAAATTGTGTAGCTGAAATTGTTTACAAGATTATGTTAAAACAGGACTGGGAGAGGGATGTATTTTGAAATAGGATTTAAGGTTACAGATTGAATCATGCTTCATATTTTTAGTGACTTTTTGAAATATTATAAATACCCAGTGAGTTCTCTATTCAGTGTTTTACCCTTTTGTTCTGGTCAAAGCATTTACAAGTAAAATCTGAGCTTCATTTTAGAATAATACTGTCTTTCATTTAATACAACAGGAAAATATTAAGTGCATTACTTTTGTTCAAAACTCTCCAAATACCATCTATGTAAAGTATGTTTTCTGCCCTCACTTCATCATTTTCTCCTCAGAATGGAAATGTCTAGAATCATATACACACTGTGGCATACAGATTGCCAGGCTATTTCAGGTGCTGTAGAATGCCCCTCACTGGAAGCTCTTCTTCTCAGTCTTCACTTGGCTTCATAAAATTCATCTTCTAACTTCCTACTTTTATGGAAAGCTAAATCAAGGTACAGTTATTGAGAGAATAAGAATGAAATTCTAAAGAATGTTAAATAAATAGACTTTTCTTATATTCTTTATAATGTCATTGAAAACTATAGTTGCAATAACATTGTCAAATATAAGGACTTATTTTAGCATAGTGGGGAAACTCTTCTTTTCTTTTCTTTCTTTTTTTTTTAAAGAACCAAACGTAAAAATGATATGATTTTATATCATTGGTCTGCATGTACAAGTTCATCTTTTTTTCTGTATGCATGCACATTATTTTCCCAAGTTTATTAGAGACCAGTGGATCTTTCCCTGGTATGCAAGTTGAAAAGATAATACTAGAAAGTTGGTGTTCATCTGAAGATGAAGAGACAGATTATAGAGTAGATAAAATACTAGTAAGGTGAGATCCTTTGTATTCAGTACCTTGGGATAGGAATGCAAAATAGAAACAACCATTTCAATGTGGGATGATAAAAGATGCTGTTGAGACAGGCTCTGGAGTTGGTTTTGCTTCATTCAACTGTGAAATGATTACACGCATTCATTTATCTCTCCCCTTCCTCATTTGGAGGGGATAATAAACATATGTGTTTCTCCTTTTCTTCTACTTTATTCAATTCTGTCTCCTTGAAACAAAATAAATAGAAACAACTCTGCATTCCCACTCACCCAGGGTAACCAGCATGGATCTCTTAAATCAAGCATGCCTGACACATAAAAATTTAGGGACACAAAACAAGTGTCATAGAAGGGACTGCTTGCCGACCCTCGCTCGCCCTTGATTTGTTATCTGCTCTTACCAATCTTTGTACATTGAGGAAAGTCAGAATACTGATCTAAGACTGACCAGCCTCTGAATCTCAAAACCAGCTGTGTTGAGCATCCTTTTGTTCAATAAATCTCTATGCCACTTTTCCTTTCTCACAATTATCTTTAAATTATTTCTCTCAACTTTGTATTTATATATAATCACCTGTCATAACAAATTTGAGAAAGAGTGTCTGCCTAGGATTTGCCTAATGTGGGCACTATGCACTCAGATGCCAGGTAGTGGCCCAAATGTCTATGTAACACAGATCATATGATCAATGGGGTACTATCAGCAGAAGAGGATATCTTACAAGGAAATTGTAACCTATGAACCTACACATTAACATTTTGGTCCCTTAGTCCACCTCTAGGTGTCCCTTTCTGGAGTGGATATATCCCAATTCTCTGAATATTAAGAAGCAACTTGAGACCCCCGAAGCCTCATTGAAGTGTGTCTTAGTTTGGATTTTACTGCTGTGAACAGACACCATGACAAGGCAACTCTTATAAAAACAACATTTAATTGGGGCTGGCTTACAAGTTCAGAGGTTCAGACCATTATCATCAAGGCAGGAGCATGGTAGCATTCAGGCAGGCATGATGCAGGCAGAGCTGAGAATTCTACATCTTCATCTGAAGGCTGCTAGTGGAAGAAGACTGGCTTCCAGGTAGTTAGGACTAGCGTGTAAAAGCCCACACCCACAGTGACACACCTACTCCAACAAGACCACATGTCCAAGTAGTGCCATGCCCTGAGCCAAGCATATTCAAACCATGACAAGGTATTAATGACTGCCTAGATTATGCCCCTGTGCCCGAGATTTGGAGATTGATATTTCAAGCATGATCCTCTAAACAAGAATTTAGATTATAGTGTCTCATTGCCCTTTAAAATCATACTGGATGATGCTGACAACAATAGCAGTTAACAAGCACCTGTAGTGCATATAGCACCCCAAATCCTAATTGTGGTTAATATTACAGACAATCCTCAAAGTAAGGTCATTTGCATTTCTCAGGCAAGGGAGGGGAGTCCCTGGGAAGCAAGACCTTTTGTATTCCTCTTACAGCTCTAAATTGGCAGCTAGGTTGCGTCCCCCATCTGACACCAGATGACACATTTAAACTAGAGATGGGAACTGTGAGCTGTCATTTTTGGTTTATGTTCCTGCATCAAAAATCATTTTCTGAAATTAGTATCAACTGTCATCACTCACAAAAATATGGTTATGAGCCAAGTATCCTCACCAAATACTAAGGCTTCCTCTATCCTTATCTGCAGTATTTATAGCTTGCAGTATTAGAATCAATTATATGAGTTCATTTCTAAACAGTATGAAAAGTATAGAAACCTATGTAAGCACTGGCATGTAATGGTGAAAACATACGACATCAATGCAGAAAGAAAAATAAGTGATGTTGTAAGTTTAACTTCCTCTTTCCCTGAGAAGACACAGCCAGACCAACAGGTACCTGGGATTCCTGGAATGCCTCTGCACATAAATGAAGCTTTCATCTTAAACTCAAGCCAATGATTTTATGACCACTGTGAAAGTGAAAACTTTCTCTCGCTCTCCAAGGTTCATATATAGCTCTTGTCCACCCCAAATAAAGGGTATGAATGCAAGCCCACCCGCCGAGATCCTCTAAGAGAGCTGTTTTGTTAAAATTCCCAGAGAAATACCCACACACAAACACTCACTCCCAACTGGACTGGAATCCTACAGAACCCACTGGCCCAGGACTCTGCTTCATTCTTTCAGCCTGGTGTGCAGCAGTGCCTGGACATTCTACGGAAGGAACCAGAGGACTCAGAATCACACCCCAACAAGCATGAAGACTAGAATTTTGACTCTTAGAACCATTGGAAATATTGATAGACTTGGTAGCTGGCATGTAATTCCAATCCAGCCTTGGAAAGGAGAGACACGGGAGTCCCAGAGCAGGTTGGCTAGCAATACCAGTCCTATTGATGAGTCTGAAGTTTGATTAAGATCAAGTAATTAAGTGGAAGGATAATGGGAGATAATTTTCAACATCAGCCTAAGGCCTCCACTTACACTGACATACATGTCCAAGTGCATATCAACTCAACATGCAAAGCATGCATAGATACACACATGCATACTATATACATATATACATACATATACATACAAACATATGGGGGAAGGGGGTGGAACAAGAGAAAAATTATTTCTCTCCAGATAAATCCAGAGCACCTCAATTCAAGACAGAAACCCAAACATTTTATATGAATCTTTAAAAATACCATAGCAAAATGCACTAAAATCTTTGAACATATGAGGAGTAAGCTATCAAGGAAATATTCTTGAACTTGACCCTATAAAAATTTAAATACAAACATCACATCAAAGATACCATAATAGGAAAAGTTAAATCATGAATAATAGATTAGAAAAGGATAATTAAATGACAAAAGATCATTATCCAGGCTATTGTAACAAACTCACAAAGATGACAAAACAAAAGAGGGAAACACACAAAATGTGAGCTAGAAATTGGCCAGAATGATCAGGTTTAAGATTCTTAGAGGAATGTTTTCATTCCATGGCCACATTTGTGTTCCCATCATCACAATGTTTTTACTACGTTTCTTCCTTTTTTTAGTCTTCCTGGAGTTCCTGTGGGAACGAGTGCCTAGAGATAACTGAGTTGAATAATCTGTATCCTTTTTATGGGAAAACAACCTACATTCTTGTAGCTATCAGGTTTAGAGCAGCAGGAGTGAGCACATTTGTGTGAGTAGCAGCTTCCTGTTAAAACAAAGATAACTTCAGAGTGGGGAGGGGGTAGTAACCTCAACTCCACAGACTTCAGCCTGTGAGTATGACTGGTTGTCGTCCAAAAGTGAAGTCCAAGTATATTAAGTACAGCAGAGTTTTGATTTCAAGATTAGGTTAAATGACACAATTTATAAAGGGTGCATATTCCTTTAAAAAATTGGATTGTGTGTGATACAGACCCAGGGCTCTTCACTTTGCACTAAGCACTAATAGCCGGAAGCTGCTGCCTTCCTGTGGTTTCCTATTGAAGAGTGCTGTCTTCCTTCCACAGGACCTGCCACATCCTACCCAACTAGATAGAGGTTGAAGGTTGGTCTCATCATTCAGTCCTCCTGGAGATAAGATATATATTTATATATCTACATATCCCAAGTTGAGTCACAGCTTTAATTATTCTTTCAACATGAGATTTCACAACTTCTTACTTCTGGTCTCTAGCTCAGGGGTTAGTTTACTCTTAATGTTCATTTCCCAAGCACATGGACTGTACTCCACGCCCCATCACATGAAGCATAAGTCATTGTCAATCAAGTGTGAAGGATTAGCATAAAATATAAGCATATTATAATATATTATATGTGTATGACCGACCAAAAGAAAAGACAGAGCAGTGGGAGTGGCTTATTTACATTTAACTAAGAAGCTAAATATTCTGTCTATGAAATTAAAAGAAAAAAAGTCAGGAAATCTAGCTGAATCTCTTAGCAGCTATCCATATAAAAGCCATGGTCATGGGTCTATGGATTAATTGTGGAAATTCAAAAAAGAAAAAAAAAGTGTAAATGCATTGTGATTAATAATGAAAAGAGCTAAATGTCATTGTTTTCTGAGTAAAAGTAAAAGCAGGTGTCCATTCCTGATACCATCAATACACTTGTGAAGAAAAATCAATACATACACAATCCAAAGATTTTCTTTCCATTCTATTTGAGTCTGAGAATTATTTAATTTGAACTGAGTTGCCCTCAGTGTGCTTAAAAGCTATAAATTTTGTTATTTAATTTAATTTTTTCAAGATAAAAAAGACCAGAGTCTAGAAATTATTTTAGAGGCAAATTAACAATCAAAGATATCAATAAATACATAAATGTATGCTAGTATGTTTTTGTGTGTGTGTGTGTGTGTGTGTGTGTGTGTGTGTGTGTGTGAATGTGCATGTGTATGCTGTGTGTTGTCTGTCTAGACCTTATCATCTCAGGTGGGGGAAACACATACTGATGTTCACAGAGTAATATATTCTTTCAACCTGATTAGCTTTGGTTTCTAAACATAAGATAACATCCTCTAGAAAATGTTATCAAACAAATTCTTGCTGGGCAGTGGTGGCACACACTTGTGACCCCAGCACTTGGGAGGCAGAGGCAAGCGGATTTCTCAGTTTGAGGCCAGCCTGAGTGAGTTCTAGGACAGCCAGGGCTACACAGAGAAACCCTTCCCCAACAATAACAACAAAAATTTCATGCCATTAAACTATAAGTACCAACAATGGTTGCAGTTATAATATTTGAAGCAACCAGTATAATGAGGATATAAAGTATCTTGTATTTTTTATCTTCAAAGAGTCAATGTATCCTTGTTGGAATGAATTTTTAACCATTTATTAGCTGATATTAGTTTGATAATACCCTGGCATGGGGGTACATGTGTACTTTGTGATGTGGCCTCACCTCCATGCCTAAGCCAGTACTGAGAGAAGCTCGAATATGAGGAATTGAAGCAGAGGCTCAAAGCATATCCCAAGGTAACACAAGGCTGGCATGAGAATTTGAGCAACATATTTTACTGAGGCATCTCACAAGTGGAACTGAGACCCTGGAAGAGTGTGTACATGCAGAAGCCATGACTTCTTTATAAACTGGATTTCATGAGAAGAATGTTAAGGATCCATACAATGGCAGTAGTTGAGGATAGTTTATCTAGCAAAGGTTTCTCACCTTGTAGACTGGGCCTACATTAGCATTCCCAGTAGCTCCTTTGGAGATGGTTAACTCTCCCTTTTTTCTTGATAGATCTAAAGTTCTATGAATAGTACACACACATAAATTTCTAGTCAACACTAACAGAAGTTATAAGAAATAGCCATGTGTCTTTAAAAACTGCTATGAATGGTGGTAGGTACGCAAACATGGCCAGTCTTCTTTAGATTTCTCACTTCACTCAATTGCTGGGTTTGCTTCTATCTTGATTACAGGATTAAAATGCAATTAATGTTTTAATGGTTCCAAATGTAACATATTAAGTTTCAGTAATTATTACAAATGATGTGATTGAATGTCCCCACAAACAAGGAACACCTAAAGGCCATCCCATTCATTGCTCAGTTATAATTGCCCTGAAAACCACCACACTTTCCTCAGTAAATATACAATAAATTTAAGGTTTAACTGGTTATAATGGATTATTGTTTTTAACAAAATCTCAAATGTTCAATTTCACAAATAAAGACTCAGGAGCCAGAGGCTGGGGTGAAAGTCTGCTGGTTCAGAGAGGCAGGGAAAGCACCCTGCTGACCTTTCTCCTCAGCCAACATCCCAAAAAGAAGTGTAAGCTTGCCTTTTCCATATCTTTTCAAAACCTCCTCAAACTGAATGTCCCCTTTTCCTTCTTCCTCTGTGTCTCTCTATTCATCCTCCTGATGTCCACTTACTCTCTATGGATTTTTCCTATGTTCACTCCCTGTCAACTAGTAGGTTGCTCCAACTCTTGACCTATGATTGACTTTATTTAATCCTTTTTTAAAATAAACAGAAAGCTCTTGGATTAAAAGTGTTTACACACACACACATATTTCAGTTATTATTATTGAAGAATAATTATTCTCCAATTATTAATTGGAGAATATAATTTTCTTTGGGACCATGTTTGATTAAAGGTTGACTGTCCAAGCTAGTACCCTATGATGATGTGGGCAATCTAGTGCATGCAACGTCAGGGGTGATTTAGGTACCTTTCTTACAACTGACTACTTAACCCTCACTTATTTCATCACTACCTCCCCAGCAATGGCTAGAGAATTTTGCTCATCTGCCTTCCTATATGCAGAAAAACTTCTGGAATCCCTACATTTCATTTCTAAATACTAATTGATCTTTATTGAATAGAAAACCTAACATACTGACTTCTCATTTGTTTTTGTCCATGTCATTCTGAACATCAAAATGTTGTTACAATTTTACTCTTGTGAAGTAATATATTATTTCCCACATACAAGTCACATGTATCCATATGAAGTGAACCGCATCTTCCTGAAGCAATATGATTAATTTATATAACTATTCAATGTTGACTCCCAGCTTTCCAAAATTTCAAGATCTAGAAATGGGAGTTATTCTTAAAAATAATTTTAAATGCATGAAAATGATGGCACATCAAACCGTCTGCCCCAGAGAAATCAATCAATCAATCAATGAAATAAAAATAGTGTTAAGAGACAGGTGCCCATGTTTGTAAGGTAACAGAAATTGATGAGTATCTGGGTTTTGTGTATGTGTGTATGTGTGTGTGCACGTGAGCGCTCCTTAGTGCCCTTACAGTTGAACAAATTAAAATCAGTAATTATCATTTTCCACTGCCATTGTTTTAAAAGTGCTGTGACTGGTTCCAAACAATTCATGTAATCAGCCAGGACATTTAAAGACTACGGGAATGAATACATCGTCAGTTTGCAAATTAAAATACTTTGATAAAATAAAAAAAATGGGTGTTCTTCCTTTTTCTTTCCAATGTTAGCCATGTTTTTTGTAGATAATTCTTTAAGGTGTGTGTGTGTGTGTGTATGCATGAGTACATATGTATTTCCTTTTAAGCAAATTCTCTGAAAGTCTTCTATGTGGCTGTGGTTTTGCTTAAAACTATAAAGTGCTATTTTCTGTCTTCCAACTAGAAAATCATTTAAAGTTTGGTGCCTCTATGAAAAAAAATCTTTTAAAGAAGATAATATAATACATAATATTTTCTTTGCATTTCATGACTTTAACAGTTTGCATAGAAAGATATCAAAATTGCTAAGCAAATCAATGGTAAAATTATTTCCTCTAAGAAATCTTTTATAGTAATTTTATTTTCTTCCTTTGGTTATGACCATAGCAAATATGTTTTCAAAATGGTTGAGATCTATAAAAAGGTGATGAGTATAAATATAACATTTTAACACCAAATTCAAACTTTTAGAAATTCAGCAAGTTGTAAATTTTTAAAGTCGATTTAGAGTAATTAAGAAAAGAAGAGAGTTTATTAAGCTTCCCAGATTTTTTCTGCTCTAAAATGAAATGTTTTTGCTCTTTTGTGTATTTAAATCATCCATCATTTATGTAGCAGAAGAGGAGACTTCTAAAAAAGAGTAAATCTGTGTTTATTTTAGAGAGTCAAGTGTGCTTTTGAAGATGCAAATGGCTTTTTGTCTAGGCTAGCAGAAGGATGTGTTAATCGACATGAAAATAACAAAAAGAAAGAAACAATTGTTCATATAACTCTGCCACCTTGCCTGTTTCATCTGGAAGGGCAGCCAGGCACTGTCTGTAATCTGAAAAAAACAGATAAAAGTCTTTTTCTTATTCAGTTACAAACATTCTCATTTTCCAAAAACTGTTTTAGAAGTTGTTTGCCTTACCCTTCTCTCATGGGTGCATTGAATATACTCCCCGAATGCCTCTCTCTATCCTTGTCTTTTTCTACCTCACACAGAGGAAAACACTTTACACAGACTTTACACAGCTGTTGAGGTCTCATTTGTGGATCTTTCCATTTCTTCAATAGCTAGCACTACCACACGGGCAAGCCTAGCTGGTAGCTTTGCTCCAAGGCTAGGGGAAGGGGCATCAGCGTGTGGGATTGCCATCTGATACTGTATTGTCATTCATATTCTGTTTACTTAAGTCACTGTCAAAAACAAAATGTGTAGTGGTCAGCCCTAAAACCGTATATGCACAAGCAACAAAAATGGACTTAGCAGGTTTTATTTATTTATATATAAGTAAGAAATATGCAAACACACACACAGGTAAGTGGGAAAAGCTATCAAAGAAAAAAAGACTGTCAACTTGAAAGTGGAGGGGTTGTTGGAGGGGTTAGAGAAGGAGGAAGTAAAGTAGTTCTAACTTCAATTAAAATTATGACTTTTAAAAATCAAAATATATAAATATAAACACAAAGAACAGTAATATGACAGAGGGTACAGTGCCAAATAAACCACATAGGCTCAATTTATGTCAATATAAATCACTCAGGTTTCTAGTTGATCAATAGTTAATATAAACTGTGGCAAAAAGGATTTTACACAAAGGAGTCTTTATGATAGCTAATTTCAGGAACTGTTGATTAAGGAAAGTTCTCCAAAACAAGGAGTTACTTTGTTCATTGATAAGTGTTTGATAAGAAATTTTGAGTTTTCTATAGAAAACAGAAGCTAAAGTCTTGAGCAAGTATTTATGGGGAACTAAAATCAGGACATCCCAAAGCCATGAATAGTATTCTCAAACCTTTGGGGCTATAAGCTAAGATAGAAACTTAAATTGTTTTGGATGTAAGAGGGGTTGCTTGATGTTTAGCAGAAGCCCAACAAATCTAACTTGGAGATGGCTTTCTGTATATCTATTTTAAATGGCTTATTTATTTTTGAAATAAATGAGTTCATTGGTCTTAAAAGTCCTAGAGATGATTTAAGTTTCAAGGCAAACATATTCTCATTTGGCTTAATGATCAATCAGGAGACATTCTCTATGAAAATTTTTATTTACTTATAGTATAGAAAGGGAGAATGAATGGCCTTAAAAGATACATGTTCTGGAAGTTTTATGCTCATGTGGTCACGGTTTATCCCAAGTACTTTATAGAGTTTCTTTAACTCTTCCTATTTTCAATGATGAGTTTAAACTTGTAGTTTAGCTCTTTCATAAAGAAAAAGGCACATTAGGTAAAACAAAATGTCCATAATGTTACCATGCATTTCAGATGATTTGGATGTCATGTGTTCTTGTCTATCATCTGCTCTGGAGCACTTCTAGCTACTACTCTATATGTATGTATTTATATATATTCATGCACATATGTGTGCATGTGTGTGTGCGTGTGCATGTGTGTGTATGCATGTGTGTGTGTGTGTGTGTGTGTGTGTGTGTGTGTGTGTGCATTAGTAATAGCTACTGTCCCCATTTCTCTGACAAAATACCTAACAAGCAACTGAAGGAAGGAAGGGTTTGTTCTTGTTCACAGATTGAAGGTAAAGCACATGATAGCAGGAAAGCATGGTGTCAGAAGTGTGAGACAACTGATCACTTGTGTCCACTGTTAGGAAGCAGAGAGAGATGGATGATGGTGCTCTGGTACCAGTTCTTTGGCTCCTTCCCAGTAGGGAACCCAGCCTGTCTTGTTCCCATTTAGGGATGGATTAACCCATATAGAATCTTCCTTGAAGAGATATCCAGAGGTTTGTTTTTGTGAAGAAAACCTTCTGAAAACAGCTGCATCTGCCTGTGAATGAAAATTTCTGAAAGGGTTCTCTGTGTCCAGAGGCTGATGGGCTGTTTAGAATTTCAGTATTGTGGAGAGATTGGAAATGTTTCAGAACCAGAGGCTAATAGCTAATTATCTTACCTAGGACTAAGTTCTGGCCCTTTGGAATAGTCATCATATCCTTCTCCCACATCTGATCCCCACCTCAATGTCAGAACTAACATCTTGTGACAATAGATAAAAACCTTTTATAATCAACTTAGCACACAACTAACTTCTAACAAGTCCAAAGCTAATGCCATCAATAGAATCTGAGGCTACAGAATAGTTGCTATTCCTGTGTAACTCACCAATGTATTTTAGCTTTGCCTTGACTTTTGACTTTCTCAGTTCTGTAAAACTATAAAAACTAAATGAAGCTGTTTCCACATTGGAATATCAAATTTGGGGTAACTTCCTGGGCTAATGTCACTCACAATGGCTCCAGAATAACTGTCATTTATTCCCTCTAAGATGAGAGCTATGGTTTTTACATGGAGATTCCCATGGAAATCAGTTCTATAAAAGTGACAATTAAGATTAACTACCACTATTTATCTCTATTTATTTGTCTGTCTGTCCTCTATCTACCTATCTCTCTGCTACAGGGGGAAAATGTCCTTCTCTCTAAAACCATGGATTATATGAAAGTAATCCTGAGTAACTCACATTAGCCCTCAAAATTGTAACTCAGAAACACAGACATGAATAAATTGCACCCAAGGTTAGCTGATGGTTTCCTCAAGTAGAGATTCCATAAGCAATTTGGCTTTTGAGCAAGAACTTGGGATGGGATGGAAATCAAAGAGCCAGTGAGGTTCCTCCACAGCTGGCTCTAGATCAAGTCAGGGAGCCCAAGTCAGAATCTGTAAACATCTTCTTAAGAAATCTCAAATGGCTTCCACCCAGGGCTAAGGGCTGAGCTGAGATCCAGATAGACTGGACCTGACCACTGCAGTGATTGCCAGACACTAATCAAAGTAGCCTCCTTCCAGAAGCTTGAGAATGTAGGGAGTCTGTTAAAAATACATTGAAGCAGTCATTCAAAGTCTCCCAACCAAAACAAAGCCCAGGGAAACATGGGTTTAGTGCAGAACTCTATCAGACTGTCAAAGAAGACCTAATACCAATACTCTTCAAACTATTCCACAAAGTAGAAACAGAAGAAACACTACCCAATTCATTCTATGGAACCACAGTTATGCAGATACCAAAACCACATAAAGACCCAATAAAGAAAGAGAACTTCAGACCAATTTCCCTTTTGAATATCGATGCAAAAATACTCAATAAAATTCTTGCAAGCTGAATCCAAGAACACATCAAAACAATCATTCACCACAATAGAGTAGACTTCATCCCAGGATTTCAGGCATGGTTCGATATACAGAAATCCATCAATGTAATCCACTACAAAAACAAACTCAAAGAAAAAAAACCCATGATCATTTCATTAGATGCTGAAAAAGCTTTGACAAAATTCATCTTCCCTTCATGTTAAAAGTCTTGGAAACATCAGGAATTCAAGGCCCACACCTAAACATAGTAAAGGCAATATACGGTAAACCAGTACCCAACATCAAACTTAATGGAGAGAAACTCGAAGCAATCCCATTTAAATCAGGAGCTATACAAGGCTGCCCACTCCCTCTCTATCTATAAAATATAGTACTTGACAATCTAGCTAGAGCAATTAGACAAAAAAAGGAGGTCAAAAGGATACAAATTGGAAAGGAAAAAGTCAATATATCACTATTTGCAGATGATATGGTAAAATAATTAAGGGATCCCAAAAAATTCTACCAGAGACCTCCTACAATTGATAAACAACTTCAACAAACTGGCTGGATATAAAATTAACTCAAACAAATCAGTACCCTTCCTCTACTCAAAGGATAAACAGACTGAGAAAGAAATTGAAGAAATGACACCCTTCACAATAGTCACAAATAATATAAAATACCTTGATGTGGCTCTAACCAAACAAATGAAAGATCTGTATTTCAAGAACTTCAAGTCTCTGAAGAAAGAAATTGAAGAAAACCTCAGAAGATGGAAAGATTTCCCATGCTCATGGTTGGCAGGATTAATATAGTAAAAATGGCCATCTTGCAGAAAGCAATCTACAGATTCAATGCAATCCTCATCAAAATTCCAACTCAATTCTTCATAGAGTTAGAAAGAGCAATTCTCAAATTCATTTGGAATAACATAAAACCTAGGATAGTGAAAACTACTCTCAACAATAAAAGAACTTCTGGGGAATCACCATCCTTGACCTCAAGCTGTATTATAGAGCAATAGTGATAAAAAACTGCATGGTAGGTAAATCAATGGAATAGAATTGAAGACCCAGAAATGAACCCACACACCTATGGTCACTTGATCTTTGACAAAGGAGCTAAAACCATCCAGTGGATAAAAGACAGCATTTTCAACAAATAGTGCTGATTCAACTGGTGGTTAGCATGTAGAAGACTGCACATCAATCCATTCTTATCTCCTTGTACAAAGCTCAAGTCCAAGTAGATCAAGGACCTCCACATAAAACCAGATACACTGAAACTTATAGAGGAGAAAGTGGGGAAGAAGCTAGAACACATGGGCACAGGGAAAATTTTCCTGAACAGAACACCAATGGCTTATGCTCTAAGATCAAGAATTGACAAATGGGACCTCATAAAATTGCAAAACTCCTGTAAGGAAAAGGACATTTTCAGTAGGACAAAATGGCAACCAACAGATTGGGAGAAGATCTTTACCAATCCTACATCTGATAGACGGGTAACATCCAATATTTACAAAGAACTCAAGAAGTTAGACTCCAGAGAACCAAATAGCCCTATTTAAAAGTGAGGAAAAGAGCTAAACAGAGAATTCTCAACTGAGGAAACTTGAATGGCAGGGAACCACCTAAAGAAATGTTCAACATCCTTAGTCATCAGGGAAATGCAAATCAAAACAACCCTGAGATTCCACCTCACACCACTCAAAATGGCTAAGATTAAAAACTCAGGTGACTGCAGATGTTGGTGAGGATGTGGAGAAACAGGAACACTCCTTCATTGCTGGTGGGATTGCAAGCTGGTAATCAGTCTGGAGGTTCCTCTGAAAATTGGACCTGAGGACCTAGCTATACCACTCCTGGGCATACACCCAGAAGATGCTCCAACATGTAATAAGGACACATGTTCCACTATGTTCATAGTAGCTATATTTATAATAGTCAGAAGCTAGAAACAATCCAGATGTCCCTCAAAGAGGAATGAATACACAAAATGTGGTACATTTACACAATGGAGTATCACTCAGCTATTAAAAACAATGACTTCATGAAATTCACAGACAAATGGACTGAACTTGAAAATATCATCCTGAGTGGGGTAACTCAGTCAGAAAAGAACACACACTGTATACACTCACTGATAAGTGGATATTAGCCCAAAAGTTTGGAATACCCAAGATTCAATCCATAGACCCAAGAAGAAGAAAGACCAAGGTGTGGATGCTTCAGTGCTTCTTAGAAGGGAGAACAAAATATTCACAGGAGGAAATATAAAGACAAATGTGGAGCTGAGAGTGAAGGAAAGACCATCTATAGACTGCCCTACCTGGGGATCAATTCCATATACAGTCACCAAACCCAGACACTCTTGTGCAGGCTGGGAAGTGCTTGTTGACAGGAGCCTGGATATGGCTGTCTTCTGAAAGGCTCTGCCAGAGCCTGACAAATACAGAGGCAGATGCTTGCATCCAACTATTGGACTGACCACAGGGTACCTGATAAGGAGTTGGAGAAGGGACTGAAGGAGCTGAGGGGGTTTGCACCTCCATGGAGGGAGCAACAGTGTCAACTGGCCAGACCCCCAGGAGCTCCTGGGGAATGGACCACCACCAAAGTGTACACATGGAGGGACCCATACCTCTGGCTGCATATGTGGCAGAAGATGGTCTTGTTGGACATCAGTGGGAGGAGAGGTCCTTGGGCCTGAGGATGCTCAATGCCCCAATGTAGGAGAATGCCAGGGCAGAAGTTGGGGGTGGGTGAGTGGGTCGGGGAGCACCCTCATAGTGGCAGGGGGAGGGGGATGGGATATGGGGTTTCTGAAGGGGAGACCTGGAAAAGGAAAAACATTTGAAATGTAAAAATAGAAAATATCCAATAAAAAAAGAAAAAAGAAAAAAAATAGATTGATTTCCTTGACACCTGTGTAAATTTCTCAGTGATTTTTTTTTCCTTATAAGACAGGGCTCAGAAAGAGCCTTGGAAAGCTTCTGGCCACCAAGTATAGTTAGGAAAGTATAAGAGTTTACAAAAAAAAAAAGTACTCTTCAAACTGAAGACTGTTTTTAACTGTGACTGTGTCCTAAAGATTAATGGAACCATGTGTTCACTAGCATAACAGGTAAGTGTGATGAACTACCCAAGGCCTACTGCGAACCTTTGCACCAGAGTTTAAGCAATATACCTAGAAGTCTTTTAACAACAGCAGAATTTGCCTTTCCAGTTTTATTTATTGTGTTTCTCTTTAGTGCTGGAAATTCACATTTGCATTGCTAATAGCTCTCTTTCAGAGTTTGTTGACATTTCAGCAGATCTTTAATGTGAATGAAGGTTAAAACACCCCTGGGCAAAGTCAGTTCCCTAAAGTGAACTAGGCAACCCCAGAGCTCTCTTGTAAAAGTGGCAGGAGTGCTCAGAGCAACCCTGAGTCCATAACATTGAGTGAGTGCATTCTGACCAGGTCACTGGAAGGGGCTGGATGCACCACCACCATACAGTATGCCATTCTCTTTGTTTCTTTCTTTCTTTCTTTCTTTCTTTCTTTTTTTTTGTTTTTTTTTGTTGTTGTTGTTGTTTGTTTGTTTGTTTTTTTGTTTTTCGAGACAGGGTTTCTCTGTGAAGCTCTGGCTATCCTGGAACTCAGGCTGTAGACCAGGCTGGCCTTGAACTCAGAAATCCGCCTGCCTCTGCCTCCCAAGTGCTGGGATTAAAGGTGTGTGCCACCAACTGCCTGGCTCAGTATGGAGAGAAAAAAATATGTTAAGTTAAAGACCCTTGAAATCTAGCAAATACAAGACAGGCCTTCCAGTCTCCTATTTTTCTCTAAAAGCAGTAGTGGGGCAACAGTAAGCCTTTAAAGGAAAATGAGTTCCTTCTGATCAAAAGAATGAATCATCTGCCTGGGAAGAGAATTAACAACCCAGGTACTCAAAACATAACACAATTAGTCCACTTCAGTACGTCAATCATCTGGTCAAAAGACCATCCATCCCTCAGGAAGACTTTAAGTACAAGGAGCCCCCAAAATGACCTTGCTGCTGACAGTGTCTTAATGTTACCATCTCAGCCTAATCTAGACAGAATTCTTACCAGATAATCAAAAACATAAACTCAGTTCCTCAGGCAGCTGGTGAGGCAAGTTTATCAGGAAAGCCACAACTTCCCCGCCCTGCCCACAGTGGTCAGCTACCTTCAGCAAAAGGCACTTTGGTCATGATAACCCAAACAGCAGATAGAAGACCAGAGTCTACACCATAACTCCCAGTCTATCCTGGCCCATTTGACATCTCCCATGGCTACCTGCCTCAATAAAATTGACAAGACTTTTTCCTGTTGCTGTTCTCTGCTCTCTGAGGCAGGCCAACAGTCACCCCCTACCCCACACACGCCCCTCTCCCCCCATAAACTCTTCTTTCTACCCATGAAGTAGTCTAGTTCAGTGACTTTGCTGTGCCTCCATTACAAAAGGTAGGACTACTCTTAGGATAACTAATTGGTTTACCTTAAGCCTTGCTTAACGGGTAGGCAAAATAATCATCACAATGATAAGATTCTGAACATTTTTCCTTCCCTGAATTCCTGGCACAGACCCTGGCAGAGAGCAGCCATGCTGCTTTGTAAGTCCACCCACTTCCTGAGTTGCTCAGAAACATACCTTTTCCTTTTCTTCTTTCTGTCTCTATTCTGAGCATGTTTTTCCTAACACTTGAGCTTCACTCTTCCTCTGAAGCCATCCTCCTCACCATTTGGTTTCCTCTTACCATATAGAAGATAGGATCTCCACACCATCATTATTAAAATGCTATGGCTTTTCCCAACCATTTTCCTCCTCCAGGAAGCTGCTGGGATTTATAGCATACCTGCTCTGGGGAGTTTCTCTTAAACTCTTAAAAAAAAATTGTCCTCTCTGAATAAATTTTGACTTTGCTTAACTTTCAAACTTTCCTTCATTCAACATCTTTAAATAATTTAGAAACAGAAGAAAGTTTGAGTACAATTTTATTAGGCAAGTAAATTATAAATCCCGATAGCTGCCAGAGGAGAGAGGAGGAAAGGAAGAGAGAAAGTCATGTCTTTATTAAAGCAGGCATCTTCGGTTCAGTAATGGATGTCAGTAATCATGGCAGGCAAGAAGAAGCACAGCAGAAGATGGTATTTCAGAGGCAAAGAGGCAGGATGCTCAGTGTTCAAGAAAGCCTGGTTAGGATTTGGCCATGGTTCAAGAGAAAACAGTGAAAAAGAAGGGAAAGTTATGTTTTAACACAGAAAGGGAAGCAAACTCTGCTGTGCTGCAAGATGGAGTCTCTGCAAGAGTCAGCAAGCCTCGCCTCTGAGGGCAGGTCTTCCGGGGAAGACAAGTATGTTATCTTCTTAAGGGGATTCTTAGTCCTCCACGCTCCTAGCATGTCTTAAGGCAGAATAGCTGGATTAACTCTTAAAAGGGGAAGACAGTAAGTATGTAATGCTTGGGATAACTTGAAATGTTAGTCTCTACCCAAGACCTTTTAAGTGTTTTGTTTGGTTGGGTTTTTCATTTGTTTGTTTGTTTGTTTTTGGCCAGAAAGTAGTAGTTTTTAACTTAGGACAACCTGGTAAAACCTGGATATATCCACTTTTTTTTTTATTAGATATTTGCTTTATTTACATTTCAAATGTTCTCCCTTTTCCTAGTTTCCCCTCCAAAAAAAACTCCTATTCCCTCCCCACTCCCTCTGTTCACCAACCCACCCTCTCCTGCTTCCTGACCCTGGCATTCCCCTACACTGGGACATAGAGCCTTCACAGGACCAAGGGCCTCTCCTTTCATTGATGACCAACTAGGCCATCCTCTGCTACATATGCAGCTGGAGCCATGAGTTCTACCATGTGTACTCTTTGGTTGGAAGTTTAGTCCCTGGGAGCTCTGGGGGGTACTGGTGAGTTCATATTGTTGTTCCTCCTATGGGGCTACAAACTCCTTCAGCTCCTTGGATCCTTTCTCTAGCTCCTTCATTGGGGACCCTGTGCTCAGTCCAATGGATGGCTGTGAGCATCCACTTCTGTATTTGTCAGGCACTGGCAGAACCTCTCAGGAGACAGCTATATCAGGCTCATGTCAGCAAGCACTTGTTGGCATCCACAATAGTGTCTGGGTTTGGTGATTGTATATGGGATGGATCTCCAGGTGGGGCAGTCTCTGGATTGTCATTCCTTCAGTCTCTGTTCCACACTTTGTCTCTGTAAGTCCTTCCATGATTATTTTGTTCCCCCTTCTAAGAAGGATTAAAGTATCCACACTTTCTTCTTCCTTCTTCTTAAGTTTCATGTGGTTTGTAGATTGTATTTTGGGTGTTCCTAGCTTCTGGGCTAATATCCACTTATCAGTGAGTGTATACCATGTGTGTTTTTTGTGTGTGTGTGTGTATGTGTGATTGGGTTACTTCACTCAGGATGATATCCTCCAGATATCATTTGCCTAAGAATTTCATAAATTCATTATTTTTAATAGCTGAGTAGTACTCCATTGCGTAAATGTACCACGCTCCACTATGTTCGTAGCAGCTTTATTTATAGTAGCCAGAAGCTGGAAAGAACCCAGATGTCCTTCAACAGAAGAATGGATATATATCCACTTTAAAATTGGTGTTAAAAATTAAGCTGGCACCTTCCCTGTAGACTTAACAGGGAAACAAGAAGCTAAGTACAAATGCAATAAGGGAAGAATCCTTCTGTAAAACCATCCAAACCTATCAACCTTCCTAACTATACCATAGAGGTATAAGTAAACTTCTTTTCTTGTCATCATGCATGGGAAGCTGAAAACTATACAGCTGAGCACAGAACACACAAAAGAGAGGAAAATAATTTGCATGTTGATTGAGTATAATTGTTCACATATATTTAGATCCCAGATAATGTACACATTTGAAATTAGAGCTTCATGTATGATATACAGATTCTAATGTACTCCATCATTTCCAACTTTTTTTTTATTAGATATTTTCTTTATTTACATGTCATATGATTTTTCTTTTCCCAGTTCCCCTCCCAGGAACAAACAGACAAACAAACAAAAACAAGAACAAATCCCTGTTGGCTCCCCCCTCCCCATGCTTGCCACCCCACCCTCTCCCACTTATTGGCCCTGGCATTCCCCTACACTGGGGCACAGGGTCAGGATCCTCTCAGCCATTTCCAACTTTTGAGATCCATTGTTGGTAGGCATTATTCTCTCCATGCTACTAAAGAATCTCCACCTTAAAATTATCATCTACTAATTGATTTCATTGTGCAGTTTGAAAAATAACTGACTTATGAATAATTAGAACAACTCTCTCCTTTTTATAATTGGGAAACTTGAAGATTCGTGACATATTTCTAATGTCACATGGTAAGAGACAAGGCAAAGTTGGTCCAAGTTTGGTCATAGTACTCAAGTTTAATCATGGTTCCTCTGCTTCTTCCCCTCCAACTGGAAGTTCTCTGTGAATAGTGTGTGTCCATATTAATATTCCCCAACCCAGAATGGGTAGTGTAAATCATCAGATCCATAGAAAGACATGCTCATGAGGTCAGTAGTCTAAAATGAAAATATTGGCATCAAACTAGCCACAGATGCTCCTTTTCCCTCCCAAGGAAGATTAATTCTGCCCATTATGCTAATCATATAAAGAAGGCTTTATAGGACTATAGTAACAAAGATACCATGAATTGAAAAGCTTTCAAGAATAAAGATCTATTCTCTTATAATTCAAGGTCTGAAATTAAGGTTGTCTCTTTTTATGACTTCTAGTAATTGCCAGAAAGCTTCACCATTCCTTGACTTATAGACCCCTTTTGCCAATATCCACCTCCCTTGTCTTTTGTTGTATCCATTTCTTGTGATTATGACCAAATACCTGACAGAAGCAGCTTTATGAGGGAAGGGTTTATTCTGACTTACATTGGAGTAATATGTTCTATTTGTGGCATGGAAGACATGATAGCAAGAGCAACTCACAGCTTTTGCAAAGGGAGCATGAAAGTTTGTTCGTATCTTAGCAAATCAGGAAGCAGAGAATTTGGCCTAAAAATGATACACCTAAAGGCTTATTTTCACCTACCAACCCTCACCTCTTAAGCATTCCATGGCCCCACCAAAGAGTATCTCTAGCTGGAGCCTGTGTTTTCAGGTACACATTTGAGCCTATAGGACATATTTCATACTTAATTCTAATACATTCTATTCTCTGTGTCTTCTCTGTATAAATTTCTCTCCTCTTATAAGGTCAGTGGGTTAGGGTCAATATTAAGACTGACTTAACTAGATCTTTAAAAGTTCTACACCAAACAATGGCATATTTACAAGTGCCAGAAGTTAGAATTTGAATATTTTTCTGGGAAGCACACCTTACTCACTAATAAACACTAAGTCAATTTACATTAAGAAGAAGTTGTACATATCTGGAAGAGAGGAAATAGGAGGGATAGGCAGAAAGACAAGAAAAACAATACCTTATTTTCAGAAGAAAAAGGCAAGAACTGATTGGTCAGTAGACATAGAAAAAGAAGGAGTAAGGTAAATGAGTGTGAGTTTAAGATGCATGGTCTTGAGTATAATTCTCTGTTTTTGCATTAGTTCTCACCTTCCTAATGCTGCGACCCTTAAATATAGTTCCTCATGTTGAAATGACTTCCAACCATAAAATGTTTTCACTGCTACTCCATAGTTGTAATTTTGCTACTGCTATGAATCATAATGTAAATATCTTTATTTTCCAACAGTCTTAAATGACACCTGTGAAAGGGTCTTTTGACACTACACACACACACCCTGCACCAGGCCAAGGATGGTAGTGCCTACTCCAGAGACTGCTCTGTTACAAATGTTAAACTATCTTCTAAAACTTTCTTCAGTCATATTTAGGATTATTTAAGATACTTTGTTTTGTTTGTTTGTTTGGTTGGTTGGTTGGTTGATTGGTTGGTTGGTTAGTTTTTCAGGAAACCACTCACAAGTGACCTAGCATTACTTGTTGTATCTTAAATACAATAAGAACTAATGTTTGCATTAATGAAAGTTTAACTGTGGGATGATACCTATCACTGCCATTTAACAGTCTTGCCTTTATGCAGAAGCAGAGACAGCAGATAGAAAAGACAGTGCTCACCATGGAGTTACATGTGTATATTTTGCCAGTTACAGAACACTAATTCAGTACTATGAACCTGATGTTTCTATATATTAATCAATTATTGTAATTCTATTTTAATATTAAAAACACAATTACTTTAAGCCAAATAAATGCTGTTTGAGAGCCATAATCATTTTTTTCTAAAATAATATATGATCATTTAATCTTAACATTCCTACAAGCCTCCATCCATTCAGTTATTTATCCATTCAGCAATGTGTTTGGAATCCAAAGTCTTAGGCACAGTTCATTATCTCCTTATGTTGATAGAATCTGCTAGAATGAATAAATGTTTTCATTCATAGAAATGCACAAAAAAAAGATTTTAAAATATAGATGGAAAGATTGTATTTATGTGTGAATGTATTCATATATATGAATAAGCCAACATTCATTGCGGCATACAATTTTAAAATACATCTGTTTGTTGCTTTTTATAATCTGTCTTTTAGTGTTGGCATCCTTACATATTAAAGGCAGCTCTCACTCATTTGGTATAATACATTTCTCATATACACACAAAATACACATATGAAAAAGCCCCTGTGGCTGTATTAAAAGATCAAAGCTTTTATGTACTGTATAAGCCTAAGAAATAGGGAAGATTTTCTTAAACAAGACATATGCAAAAGCCTAAATTTCCCTGGAAGGAAAAATTCAGATATTAATTTATAGACCACTTCTCTGTGTATGTATGTATGTATGTCTGTATGTCTGTGCAAGTATGTAGGCCACAGGACAACACTGAGCATAATTTCTCAGGAACTATCTCTCCCTCTCCTTCTCCCTCTCCCTCTCCCTCTCTCCTTCTCTTTCCCTTTCTCCCCCTCTCTCCCTCTCCCCCTCTCTCTCCACCCACCCCACCCTGTCTTTCTCTCTTCGAGACAAGACGTTTCATTTTCATTGATCTAGAACTTACCAAGTGGGTCATCTGGCCAGTGAGGTTTCTGTGTACTCTGGTCTGCCTCCTCAGCTCTGGGATTGCATGCACACACTACTTTTAATGTGGGTTATGGGGACAGAACTCAGGATGCCAGGTGTGTAAGATGAGCCTTTTACAGACTCAAATATTTCCCCAGGCCTCTTCATATATTAAATATTTATAAGTTTTTACATAAAATCTCTTTTGTTTTTATGTTTGCTTTTTTATGTTTCATTTTCTAATTTGTCTCCAATGTAAAATGTTAGCCTTGTGGTTCTGGTGAAATGATAGGTGTCATGTCTGATGAAAGCTGCAGACAGCACTGATCTATGACTATAAACAAAGATTTATAATTCAATTTGATAATATGAACATTTTGCAAACTGATAGCAGTCTATGTAAAAAGGATCACATAGTTCCTCTAACATATGGGTAACAGATACCACTATTATTTTTATAAATAATAATGCATATCTCCCTTTTTATAATTCTATGCTTCTGCATAAAAGAAAACTGACCATCAATAGCTCTGGAAGTGTGGCAGGAGTGTTCTTGGAATAGGGGACCATATGTGTACAATTTATTATCAGACTGGGTTGAAGGGAAATTTAGGAACAATTGTTAGATCTGAATAAGTGGCAAAAGACAAAAACACTGGGGAGGAGATGTACCAGTTACTTTTTGTTGCTGGGATAAAACACTATGGCCAAAAGCAACTTAGGAAAACAGTTTACTTTGGCTTATGGCTCCAGAAAGATAAGAGTCTATCACAGAGAAGAGTTATGACAGCAAACACAGCAGTAGCTAGAAACTAAGAGTTTACATTAACCAAACACATGAGGTGGGGAACCAGAACTTGAAGTCTACCAAGGCTATAAATCCTCAAATCCCATGCCCAGTGACTTTCTCCAGTGTAAGTCTGCCTCCTAAAGGCTCTTTAACACACCCAAACAGCACCACCAGCTAGGGACAAAATGTTCTAATATAAATGACCTGGTTGGAGACACTTCTCATTCCAAACACCACATTTTGGAAGCAGAGAGGATGCTTTATTATTATTGTTATTAGATGTTTTCTTATTTACAATATCTCCTTTCCCAGGTTCCCCTCCAAATAAAGAAAGAAAGAAAGAAAGAAAAATGAAATAAAATAAGAAAAAAAATAAAATAAAATAAACAAAAACTAAAACAATCCCCTGTTCCCTCCTAAGGGGGGAGTCAAAGTATTTGGCTAAGAATTCTCCTATGAATGAATCAGAACAAAATTTAAATCTGAGTGGCAGAGTAGTAAATTTCAGCAGAGGGAAATAAAATAACTCCACGGTATTCTTTTGTCCTTATTTGTACTGTCTTAAGTTTGACCATTTGCGAAGATCTTCATTTAGAAATACATGACAGATGAAATGACAATTAATAAAAATAGCTTATAAGAAAAATAATTTGCTCTTTGTAACATGCTTTCATGCAATCTATTTTATTGCATCTTTACAACTACCTCTTATGTGTACACACACTAAGTATCATTGTCTTTTCTACATTTTATTCCCCATATTACTAAGTGATGAGCAATTTATTGTGGCATAGATTATGCTCTTCTGATGTCAATTACAGCATTGCCTTTCAATACTGTATAATGCAAAATCATTTTGATGGCTTATAACTAATATATCTTAAAATGTTACAGAATATAATTATAAAATGCTAGAATCTAACAAAATCAAAGAGTTAATATTATTTTATGAAATTTTGTATTTTGTGTCTAAGCAAGGGTCACAGTGAAGCAGTGAATTTGTTGTTGAACAGTGATAATGTTTTTAATTTAGAAAAGTGTAGGTTTATTATTGTATTTCCTTTTATTGAATAACAGTCTTTTGTTTCAAGGGAGCTACCTCCTCTTCCCGTGAAATTCATTCCCTCTTTGTCTCTCATTAGAAAAGAGCAGGCTTCTAAGGGATAACAACCCAACATAACAAAATAAAAAATAATTAGATGAAGCAAAAATATTATATCAAGTTAGATATGCAACACAAGAAGAAGAAAAGAGTCTATGAGCAGGCACAAGAGTCAGAAACATTCGTACTGTCAGGAGTCCCGTTAAAAATCCTAAGCTAATAGTTGTAATATCTATACAGAGAATCTGGTGTCGACTCATGTAGGCCCTGTACTTACCCTTCAGGTCTCATATGATCCTCGTGGTAAGATAGATTTCTTGTAGGCAGAAAATGGTAGTTCTTGCTGTTTGATTCAGTCTACTAGTCTGTGACTTTTGATTGAGGAATTAAGGTCATTAATTATCTATTAATTAAAGTCATTGAAACTTATCTATTTATCCCATTTTATTGATTTTTTATATTGTTTGGTGTTTTACTTCCTCTTACATGTTACTATAATTCTAACAATTATTTATTATTTTTATGACCTCATGGATGTATATATTTTTCTTATTATTCTGAAGAATTTATTCAAATGTCTTCTTTAGAGTTGACTTACTAGTCATAAAGCCTCTCAGCTTATATTTGTTATGAAAATTTTTTACTTTCCCTTCAATTATGACAGGTGTCTTTGTTGAATGTAGTAGTTTGGCTTAGTAATTATCTTTTCAAACTTGAAATACATCTTTCCTGTCCCTCCTGGCTCTTAAAGTTTCAGTTGACAAGTCTGTTATTACCATGATTCCCCTGCCTTTATGTGACTTGACATCTCTCTCTTGCTACTTTCAATATACTCTGCTTCATATGTGTGTGTGTGTGTGTGTGTGTGTGTGTATATAGTGTTTTAATTATAATATAATAAGGAGATATTCTTTCCTGGCTTTGTCTGCTTGATGTCCTCAATGCCCCCTGTATCTGGATTGGCATCTGCTTTCTTAACTCTGGGAGATTTTCTGCTATAATTTTTTTTCTGTATCTTTAGAATGATTTTTCCCTCTTGTGCCCATTATCCTTAGATTTAATCTTTTCAGGGTGTCCAGTATACCTTTAAATTCATGTTGATACCTTCTTACTCTATGTTATCTTTGCCCTTGACCGATTGTTCCATACCTTGTCTTTAAATTCACGTGTTCTGACATCTCTTTAATCTACTCTGTTGATGATACCTTCCTTTGAGTTTTATTTGACTTACTACATTATTTTTAATTTTTCACCATTTCAGGTTTGGTTTTCTTCTGTATTTCTATCTTTTTCATTTATTTTTATATCATTCATTTTCTAAATTATTTTATCAGTCCTTTGTGCCTTTAAACATACTTATAGTCATTGAATTCTCTATTTGGGATTCCATCTAAGTCACTCCCACTAGATGCCATTACTTAGGGCTAACAGTTTTGGGGGAGTCATGTAGTTTTAGTTTTTCATGTTTCTTGTTAATATGCTGGATTGTATATATTGGGTGTTATTTTGTTGTTTGATTTATTTTTATAGCTATATTCTTTTGGTTGAAGTTCTTGAACTTTGGTCAAAGTGTGTTGAAATGAGAACTAGATGTGCAAAAAGCAATTCCTTTATCTAGGAGTTTTGGGATACCTGATTAAAGTTATATATTATTCCCTGAGTAGGATATTCAGACTCCTAGATTTTCTTTTACTTTTTAGTACCTGTTGATGCTTTTCCTTGTGTATGAAAGCATGGAGCTAATCTTTTCACCTGTAGACCAAGGGTTATATATGCAGGAAAAATGTGCCCATCCCAATAGGTCTAGTATGAGCAACCTTGAGTATGTGTAGAAGGTAGATTTCTACAGTTATTCTACTATATAGAGATCCCTACAATATCTATCTTCAATTTTAAATTTACCTGCCCCTAGAATTTCTATAAAACTCTTCTGTCCAATAATCTTTACTAATGGTATCCAACAGTCCAGTAGATATGTAAGTAACCCTGACCCAGGATTTCACACTATTCATGGATCATCAGAATGGCCTCTCAATATTTGAAATATTAGGAAAACAACAATGCCATTTTGTATTCTTGCATGCTAGAGTATATAAGTAAGAATTAATACCTTTTACCTTGATGGTATACAGATGAGGAAGAATAAAGAGATGTCTATCTTAGTTAGGGTTTCCATTGCTATGAAGAGACACCATGACCAAGACGACTCTTATAATGGCAAACATTTAATTGGGTCTGGCTTACAGGTTCAGAGGTTCAGTCCATTATCATCAAAGTAGAAGCATGCCAGCATCCAGGCAGGCATGGCATGGGAGGAGCTGAGAGTTCTGTGTCTTGATCTGACAGCACCTGGAGAAACTGACTCTTCTACACTGAGAAGAGCTTCAAAGATCAACCCCACAGTGATAAACTTCCTCCAACAAGGACAAACCTCCTAACAATACCAATTCCTATGGGGCCAAGCATATTTAAACTATCACACATGCCTCCTCACAAATTCCCTCTGATTGCAACCATGCCAGGAGTCTCAATCAGTTATGCTCTAAAAGAATAATTCACATTGGGACACAGGTAGAACAAGCAAGTAGTCAGGTTTAATTTTAACAGGTTAAAAGAGAAAAGGTAAAGTAGATCATCCAGAGTGGAAAGAGGCAAACCTATGGCAATAGCCAAGGAATACTTCTAGCATCTGAATGTATGAATCTTGGTCTACCATTTATCCTCTCCTTTTCTACCCCTAGGGTAGTGTAGGAAACTCTACTTCTTGAAATAGGTGGAGGCCTTCTTAGAAATGGTCCTTACCCAAAAGTTCATGTGTTATAATGAGATGTAAGAATATGTATAAATGTATAACTGTTTATATGTTGAGACATTCAATAGGAGGAAGGGCAATGATGCCTTGTATATGCTGCTAAAAGTGGTATGGTACCTGGAAGAAGCCTGCTGACACAAACTTTGTGGTTTGTCCCAGAGCCCTGTCTACTTTGCTCCCAGGTCAGCTTAGCTACCTCATAGCCAGCTGCAAGCCTTCCTATTTACCTCTCTCAGTGTTCTCTTGACTGCACTGTCTTAACCCTAACATTTGTTTATAACATTTATCAGAAAAACTTAAATCTAAGAATCCCATCTAACCATACAAATAAGATCCTAAAAGCTTTTAGAGAGATTTATATATCAATATTTAATGTATTTAAAGTTTACAGCAGATTCAGAAAATGTTTATTCATCTATTTTAAAGCAGCTTGCTGATGTGCTTTAAAAATTGTATTGTTTCAAAAAAGGAAAGAGATTAGTGAACTGTAGCATTGCTGCAGTTTTGCAAGTCTCATTAATATCTGGCTGAATAGAAGTACTAAGGTTTTCAGCCCTGGGGGGTATAATTCAGTGGCAGAATGCTTGCCTATCATTTGTAAGCCTCTGGGACCAAATACTAGTACTGGAATGGAAATAGGGTAGGAAGAAAAAAATGAAAAGAAGGAAAGAATGAATGGTGGGAATAGGAAGAAGGAGGAAGGAAGGGAGAAATGGATGGAGGGAGAGAGGGAAGAAGGAGGATTTTAGGTAAGAAGTGGAGCGTAGGTTCTACATGCCCTGCTTACAGGACTCTTGTTCTGATATTGTTTGTTGCATAGTTAAGAAAGTTAAGTGAGGGTACAAAATGAGAGGTCAAAGAACCACTCACTGGTATTCTCACCACTTAGTGTCAATCCCTGGTCAAAGAGACAGGATTCTCTGGTTCTAGAACAAAAAAACCCTGGGATACAAACTGAAATGCAGAAAGACCGAAGAAATATCCACAATGTATGTATCTTGAGATATAGGTTGAAGGGCAACCACAGGGCATACATAGACACAGAAAGACACAGAGGATGTCTCTAGAACAGGGAATATACTCAAATTTGAGAACTGTAGGTTGTAATTAAAGCATGATTTAACAGAAAACCCATTTATAGTGAGATACTCTTTTCTAAGAAAGTATTCCGTAGTAAAATGAAAATCGTGGTTTGCACATTGCAAATCTTGAAAACTATTCAGGATTTGTAGCCCACTTAGCGTACATAGCTCTTTGCTTTGCATATATATATATATATATATATATATATATATATATATATACCAGTTCTCTCAGCCATCATAAAAACAATAACTATATTCAAGTAAGTTCAATAAATATGCATTATTAAATTTGAATTTTATGACATAGAATTTGGTTACTTCTCATGTTTTAAAAAGCACAAAATACAAGAGTGAATATTTATGGGTATATTTACAATAATGTTTTCCAAAGGACTCATGGAAAATATCTCAAGAGGATTATTTCTTTGGCATGGGCAAAAAAAAAAAAAAAAAAAAAAAAAAAAGAATAGCTTTCAATGAAATAAGCACAATACATCAGAAGATGTGTTTCCATTTAAGCAACATTTAAATGGGATGCAAAACAAGATAGAATGTTGGAAACATCCACAAAAGCTCTCACCTCTTCTCTGATTAACTCAACCCTTGACACACTCGGTAAGTAGATTCACTAATGAAATCTTGCAGTTAGTCTGAGAAGGTCTCTGGGAAAGCCCAGCTTTCTGCCCCTGGTGCTGGATGATTAGCCTTCCCAACCTGAAGCACATTCAAGCATCTCTCTTCCAACTCATGGACTATAGGACTCTTATGGAGATTTTGTTTACTGTTTAATATTTTATAGTTGCCAAAATTAGAGAACACTTGGTTTAAAATTTAAAACACATATACATGTATATAAATAAAACTTTTTATCACCTTTGATCTCCATGTACCCAATGGCTGTTACTAATTTTTTTTGTAAAGGTTATTTTTTGGTTTGGTTTGGTTTGGTTTGGTTTGGTTTGGTTTGTTTGTTTTCACATAATATGAGATCAGGGCCTGGCAAGATGACTCAATATTTAAGAAACCTGGTTATTTTCCAGATGACCCAAGTTTGATTTCCACCACCCACATAGTGGCTTACAACTGCCTGTGACTCCAGTCTCAGGAGATCTGGTGCCTTCTTCTGGCTTCGAAAGGCACTAGGTATGCACTTGGTGCACAAACATATATGCAGACAGAATACCTATATGCAAAAAATAGTAAAATTAAAAATCAAAAATATGAGATCCTATCTGTACAATGATTTCTCCCAAAGACATTACTCATGAAAATACCACATATATGAAAGGAAGGGGGCATTACTAACTGTAAGACAACTTCTTGGTTAAGTGCCCACCATTCTAAATTCTAACACTGAAATAAGCTACACATTTCTGTATTTTCTATAAAAATAGCAGTGCTTGTATTACTTTTGTTCAATGTTAGAGTAGAGCTAAGATTGTGAGATCGATTTATGTTGCATACAGAAGTTTTCTCCGGTATGAATATGCCACAGTTTAAATTGTTGGAAAATACATTCTACATTAGCTCCTTCAGTCTGTAATCACAAAGTATGGGGTAGTTTTTAAACAAATAGCTTTTTCTCTCACAGTTCTGAAAGCTGGAAGTCCCCAAATCATAATGTTCCTAGATTTAATGTCTATGATTCTTCTTCAAAGATGGCACCTTTTGCTTGTGTGCCTGGCAGAGGAGCCAGGGGTTGGTTCTAGTTCTCTTATTAGGACACTCATCTCATTTGTGAGACTGCCCAGCATTACCTGGTCCTGTACCAGAGGCTCTGCTTCCTAATCCTATCTTCTGAGGAGATGTAATCTCCACTAGTGAATTTAAGGGGTAAAACCTTAGTCTTGAGAGCACTTTGGTTATTTCTAGTTTCAATCATATAAAATAATATTTTATACCTTCTCTTCAGTGATACATGTTGGCATGTTTATTTTGGTTCTACTTTTATCTAAAAGTTCAATCACTGATCATAGATCATGTGAATCTTCAACCTTAGTAGATGATTGTAAATACCTTTGTTTTTTAACCAACTTACAAATCTATAAAAGCTATTAAAAATTTTTCACTCTATATACTCTAAATACTTGACAAGCATTGGTGTTCATTCTCTCTCTCTCTCTCTCTCTCTCTCTCTCTCTCTCTCTCTCTCTCTCTCTC
>NW_022196903.1:41640971-41663791 GCF_008632895.1 Mastomys coucha
AGAGGAAGTCAGGACTGGAACTTGAGCAGGTCAGGAAGCAGGAGCTGATGCAGAGGCCATGGAGAGATATTGCTTGCTGGCTTGCTTCTCCTGGTTTACTCAGCCTGCTCTCTTATAGAACCCAAGACTTCCAGCCCAGAGATGGCACGACCCACAAGGGGCCCTGCCCCCTTGATCATTAATTGAGAAAATGCTCCACAGCTGGATCTCCTGGAGGCACTTCCCCACCTGAAACTCCCTTCTCTGTGATAACTCCAGCCTGTGTCAAGTTGACACACAAAACCAGCCAGTACAGTGTGTGATGTATTCTTACTAAGGTTGGGAGATTCATGTCCCTAATACTAATTACCTTGAACACCTCTTCCTAGGTTTATGAGTCTTTGGGCTTCTAAAAGTGATTGTTCAACTTTCCCAAACTTCACAGGAACATAAAGGTGACAGTGTCTTAAATCTTCCTAAAAAATGTTAACTTTTTGAATGATTGAAGAAGGCTGTATTAGAAATAAGTAAATAGAGAATAAGGTACCTGGAAAACATGTAAGAAAAACAATAATACTTAGAAATAAATATGAAACAAATAAGGGAAACATACAGTACAAGAAAAAGACAATAAGGGCTAAGCTCAACAATGCATACTTGGAGTCTCAGAAAATGAGAGAAGGTAAATGCAATCATTTTTGAATTATTGACTGTGAATGTTCTGGAATTAGTGTGACATCCAGAAGTACGTTGAAAAGCTGATGAGATGGATCACTGGGTAAAAGTGCTTGCTACTAAGCCACAAAATTTGAGTTTGATCCCTGGAACCCATATAGTTGAAGGAAGAGAGCTGGCTCTTGAAAGTAAGTTGTCCTCTGACTCCTATCTATGCAGTGTGCCACACCCCAACACACACACACACACACACACACACATAGAGAGACAGAGAGACAGAGACTAAATAAATAAATAAATAAATAAATAATAAAATGTTTAAAAAAGAAAGAAAGAAACACCTAGAATCTAATTGTTAACAATTAAAACTGCCTATAGCCAAAAAGAGATTTTTTTTAAAGACTAAAAGAAAACACACTTTATATCATTAAAGAAGCCAAAATTATATGGACAGCTTCTCAGCATAAGACATGAGAGTCATATGATGGAGAAATATGATGTAAAGCACTAGAAGAAAGTCATTGATGACAGTGTTCTACTTCTACTGTAAGAATGAAGACTGGGAACTTCAAGCAAACAAAAGATGAGGGGATGTTTTACCAGTACTTTTGCCTTTCAGGAAATATAAAAGATTGATTTGTGTAAAATGTTTAATAAGCATGGTATCTGAGCTCATTGTTGAGACACTGAAAGCTTAGAGATAATATCTGAACATAAGTGGTTTTGGTGTCTTAACTCTAAAGAACAGTTCTTCAGGGTCCCAAGTCAGAGCTAAAGAAGATCATGAGACACCTGCTGCACACCTGTGAACTACAGACTCTAAGGGGGCCATCTGTCCTCTGACTACCCAGCTCTTATGAATACCTTTATCTGCTGTCAGCAAAAAGCTTGCTGCAATTGCAAAATTTTTCTTTAGTGAAAGTATCTTCTGCCTCTGACTTTTATTTCTTTTTTTGTATTAATCATTTTATTTGTTTACATTTCAAATGTTATCCTCTTTCCAGGTCTCCCCTCCACAAACTCCAAACCCCATTACCCTCTGCTTTGCATCTGAAAGGTGCTCCCTCACCCACCACCCACTCCCGCCTCACCCCTTTAGCATCCCCCTTCTCTGGGATATCAAACCTCCACAGAACTAAGGGCCTCCCTTCCCACTGATGCCAGATAAGGCCATCCTCTGCTACCTATGTAGCTAGAGCCAGGGACCTACCCATGTATACTCTGGTTGGTGGTTTAGTCCCTGGGAGCTCTGAGGGGTCCAGTTAGTTGATATTGCTGTTCTTCCTATGGGGTTGCAATCTCCTTCAGCTCCTTCAGCCCTTGCCATAACTCTTCCATTGGGGTCCCCAGACTCAGTCCAATGGTTGGCTTTAAGTATCTGCATCTGTCTTAGTCAGGTGCTGGCAGAGCCTCTCAGAGGACAGCCATACTAGGATCCAGTCTGCAGGCACATCTTGGTATCAGCAATAGTGTCAGGTTTAGTGTCTTTAGATGGAATGGATTAGAGAGTAGGTCAGTCTCCGGATGGCCTTTCTTTCAGATTCTGCTCCATTTTTGTTCCTACATTTCCTTTAGATAGTGACAATTCTGAATTAAAATTTTTGAGATGGGTGGGTGACCCCATCCTTCCACTAGGGGTGATGTCTATCTACTGGAGGTGGTCTCTTTAGGTTCTATCACTAGAAAATCCCAGATGCCAGGAATGCAAGAGGCACCCAGGACCCAAGGGGGATGACATTAGCTGAAATACCCAACAGTGAGAAGAGAGAACCTGATTTTTATTTCTTAAGAAAAACATGTAATCATTTTTTTTTAAAAAGTAGCCCTTCTAAGGGATTCTAATCCCTGAAAAAGAATAACAGAGAAATGAAATAACATAAGGAAATCAAAACCTATGAGAAAATGTGTACAACTGTTTTTAAGATGAGAAATGCTGCAGGGTATTTCATGCTGGGAGTAATGACCCAACAGAAATAGAAAGCATGAGGATGGAAGTGAAATCGAGTATGCCACAAGAGCAAAGAACTTGATCCAGCAGGAAGCAAAGGGATTTGATGAATGATTGAAAGTAGGCCCACATGAAGGGACATCACATTTATATTGGGAAAATCCCATTCTCAGATATAGACCCAGATGTAGATAAATTCAAAGGTCCAAAGATGACTTTATTCACTTGATTGAGTCTACTTTTATTCCTGAGATTAGAAATCAAATTACAAGCTAACCTCGAAGTGTGATGGAAAAGGACTGCTGGCTAGATGTAAAAAGAAAATGAGTGAAAGATGAATTGACTAGAAAGGTGGTGGGATTGTTCCCCTGTCTGACAGCTGATATTTGTCGTCCACATATGTAGAGTTGGTACCCAGTACCTTTGGTTCCTCTTGTCTGCAACCTACCTCTAGGTATTGTTACCTGTTGAGGAAGGTAGAAGTGAAAGTATTAGGGGTATGAAGAGGAAGGATGATGGTCTAGTTATAACAAAAAGAGTAGAAAGCTAGATGCCTGCATGTAGAAAACTAAATGGGACCCCTATATCTTACTCTACATAAAAATCAATTCAAAATAGATCCAAGACTTTAATGTAAGACTTAGTCCAGCAGGAGGAAACACTTCAAGTTCTAGACATTGACAAGGCATTCTGAGTAGTGTTCTAATCACTGAAGAAATAATATCAAGAATTGATAAATGGAATTATATCAGATTTAAAAGTCTCTTCACAGACAAAGACACAACTGATGAACACAATCTACAAAATGGGAGAAAAATTTTGCTGGCTATACCTCCAATAGGAGATTAATATACAGAATACATAAAGAAGTAAAAAATTTTTAATTCTAAAATATCAGTAATCCAGTCAACAGATAAACATTAACTAAACAGACACTTTTCAAATGAAATGCATGAAAAAAGTGTTCCATATTTTCAGCCCTCAGAGAAGTGCAAATCCAGAACTACACCAAGATTCCATCTCATCCACATCAAAATGCCTGTCATTGAAGTACAAAAAGCACCATGTGCTGACTGTAACACAGAAACAAGGCCTTCTACATGACTAATAAAAATATTAATTAGTGTAGGCACTGTGGAAACCAGTGTGGTGGTTCCTCAAGTAATAAAACACAGAACTGCCAAGTGATATGACTTTAGCTCTCTTGGGCATCTACCTAAAGAAATCAAATGCAGCACACACAGATGCACCTTAAAACCTGTGTTTATTTCAACACTATTATAGAGTAACCGTAACTGTCTGTTAATTTATAGATGTATCTGTGGTGACAGGAATGGATGAATAGCTCCATGTTGTCAGCAGCAGCAGCTTGAAGAATTTCCCTTGATCTTGGTTGGATCTTGATCCAGGTTAAAATTGTATCCTTGGATTTATTAGAGAAAGGAATTTCACAGTGAGCCAGTCTGATACCGTGTTATGATTCATTAATGATATTTTAGTATGGATCTTTAGCATGTTGGTGAATAGAAAGAAAAGAACTAACTTATAATCAACAACATGAGAATATTCACAGGTGAATGCTAAGGAAATCTTGGCAGTTTTACAATTGATAAGGCAAAACTCTAGCTCGCAATGGGTACAGAAAGAAGTATATTTTTAAACAGAGTTAACAGCCTTATTTGAAAAATCTAGAATATGGCAGTCCTTAAGCTTGACTGATTCCCATTCTAGTCAAAAATGTTTGTATAGAAAAATTAATATTGTCTCTATAAGAGCAACCTTAGCAGTCAATGTTAATTGTTCTATAATTCTTGCTTTTCTGCTAACAGGGAGATTCCTCCACACTCCCCTGTTTCTACCTTGAGAGCTCCTTTCCCTTCCCGTGTTCTAATAACAGGAGTCTTCATATCCTGACTCAGATGGAAAAGAGAATATAGCATAGACATAATGGAGCCACAACAATTCAGCCACAAGTGAGAATGAAGCTTGCAGGGTGTAGATTGCAGGAAAATTAAGGGAATAGGAGACATCATGTTAAGTGAAGTAAACTAGTTTCACAAAGACTATGTTCCATGTTACATGTGGAATTTAGAGAGGAAAAAAGATATGAAGGTTCTAAAAGGAGTATTGAGGATATGGAAAGGGAAAGAGAGTAGAAAGGACATGAAAAGGAGATAAATATATCAACATATATTACATACATTGCTTGGAAATATTATAATGAAACCCATTACTCTGTGTATATAATATATGCCCATAAGCTCCATAAAAAAATAAAGAATGGGACTGAAAGTGAAGAGATTTTTAATATAATTACTTAAATTATTGTGAAACTAAAAGTCCATGTCAATGTGGAGTTAGATATAAAGACAACTGGGATTTTCCCAAGTACCATGGAGGAAGCTGAGATTGGTTGCTTGTTTATACAGAAATAATAACAGCTAGTTAGGGATAAGGTAGAAAATATAGATTAAAAGGGTGATAGAGATAAGTATAGCTTCCAACCAAAAAACTACTGGATTTGGGAAACGGGATAAGTGAACTGAAACATTCAAGGAAATAGTTTCAGGTTCATAGCATTACAATTTTTAAAATTCTGGAAAAGGAATGATCAGGTCAATGTCACCATGGGAAGAAGCAGCAGAACTGAGTTACACTAAAAAATAGAAGTGAGTTTCTGTAAGTCACCATGGCTCAAAATTGCAATGACTGCATTTTTAGGTAATTAAGAATATAATCATGTTTCAGTTCTAAAGCTGTCAGGAGAATTGATGTACTGAAATTAAAGCCTTAAATTCCCTAAGCATTTTGTTGTATATCTGTATATATAAAATAGAAATCAAGTTGAATTGTAAAACATTTGAAAAAGGATTTCTATGATTTTTAATATTTTTAATTTATTCTTTAGTTATTTCACAGATTATATGATGCATTTGGGCAATACCCACTCCTTAAATCCAACTTTCCAACACATCCTAGATACCCACAACACATCCCCTTACAACTCCATGCCTCTCTCCCTCTTTTTTAAGTCTGTTGGTGTTAGCCATGAACCCTAACAACTCCTCAGCTCACAGCATGGTCTCATGTGCCTACCATTCATTACTAAATGCAGATTCTTCCTTCACTGAGTTCTGACGGAGCCTATAATTCTGGATTTCTACAAGGTCACAGATGATGTTGAGTACTGGTCTAAAAACATCGTGGAAAATAACAATAAAGAAAGACCTCACATTAATCAAACCATGTGTATGATAACTCAGACAGAAATCAGGATTTTAAATATTTTATTGTTCCTCCTTTGACCCTTGTAAAGCTGTGTTTCTCTACTTCACATAAGTTTAATAAAGTATGTCAAATATCATTCCTCTGCATCCGTTGAATTAGCAAGTTTGTAAACTTTGGCTATTCCTAGGTTCTACTTGGCTATTTCCAAGCTCCCAGTGATTGGCTAACGTGAGGATAAACACAGACTTTCCATTTGACCAGTAACACCTGCCAACATCCCTCTCTTTGACCCAACTGTTTGGATGTCTCTGTTACCTTTCCAGGACAGACATATCAGTGTTCATAACTCTATACCTATTTCAAGCAACTGTTATTATTTCAATAAAAATGTTAAGTTGGTCTTCCCATTTTGTAACTTTCCTGACCAAATCTGTAGTTACTTGAAACCATGTGATTGACGTCTCATTCTATTTAAAATAACTCCCTTTCTGCAAACCTGGGCCATTGCCCTAGGAACAGGATTCAGTCTTTCAGTTCTCTTCAAATTATAGGCAGGAAAGACTTCTGACTGCTTCAGGCAAACATAGCTTTGACAAGCCACCTTTCTACCCAACCTACTCCAAACAGAGCAGAACCTTTAGAGTTATGACACTTTTTGACTTCTGAATCAGAATATGCTCAGATACCATAATATTGCATTCCAGCATGAGTAGAAAAATAATTAGATTTATCAAGAGTTAGGAGAAGCATTATGGGTTCTGTGGTAGAATGGCCATATCAGCATAAAAACTGATAGAACAAGAAGAGCAAGCCAGGGCTCTCTATCAGGGGACTTATGAAGCAAATAAATGCACATCAACCCAGTAATGATGAGATGATTATCCAACCAGTTGGGACTATCCCGAATAACTACTCTTGTTATTCATTTAACTACAATTAACTTTTAAATTATTAGACAGTTTTATATATTTATAAAATGAATTATAGTCATTTTCAGTTCCAACCCCCCTCCCTCATCTCCCCACTTTCTCCAATGAAACCATTCTTTTGATCAAGTGATCTCTCCAGCTTTCATGATTTCTTTTCATGTGTTTAACATATAGCTTTTTGCCTGGGCATCAGTTTGTGTGTGTATGTATGTTTGGGGGAGGGATATTTACTGGAGCAATGACAACTTATGCATAGCTACATCACTGGAATAAATGATATATCTCCTGCTAACAACTGCTAATGGCCAACTGCTATCTCTGAGGGAATTGGGGCCTCATGGGACCCTCCCCTCATCTATGGTGAAATGTTAATGGGCTAAATTTTGTACAGTTCAAAGTTCAAGAACATGCAGGAGGCAAATGAATGTAACAGCTGAGAATAGGTCAGCAAAAAGATGTTTTCTGAATATCACATAAACATTGAATGCAGAAACTCACTACAGGTTTAACCATATAAATAATTAAAGCACATATCTAAACCTTAGACAGAAATTAGATGGATAAATATAAAAATATCCCAGATGGTCAAGCTAGATGAGCTCTGTATAAAAGTTAAAGTAACAGGCAACTTTTAACTAATATCTGCTAAGACATCATATCCAGATTAAGCTCAGCATCCCAAAACATAAGGAAAGTGGACAGCAGCGGCCAGGGTTCTCCCCATGTGGCACTGAAGGTCTTTCTGTGTGTCAAAGTGGCTATATCAGAGACCTTATGATTTTTCTTGTTTTGTATTTGTGTGTGCATACATACGCAGTGCATTTGTGATGACTGTGCATGAATATGGTTATGGCTCATGCAAATACACACACGTGTATGTCCATGTGAGCCGAGATGTCAGTGTTCATGTCTTCCATTATTGTTCTCCACTGTATCTTTTGAGACAGAAGCACTCAAAGGACTCAGAGTTCAGTCATTAGCTAGGCTGGGTAGCCTGGGAATTCAGATGCTGGGGATCCACACTTAGTTCCTCATCCTTGCACGGCCAGCACTTCACTAATTGAGGCAAATTCCAAGCCCATGATATTCTTTATTTTGAATGCTTTAGAAATAACATTTTCTCTTCTATACTTGGTATAAAGAAACCACATGCAAGTAATTCTCAATGCAGGGAAAAAAATAGATGCTGAAGTTAACCAAAACCACAAACCACATGCAGAGAGATAATTGTACATAGATTATACAAGTGTATCCCCTTTCTGTGAAAGATATTGTGAATCAAATATCTTTTGATGATACATACTTCTATTTTCTTTCAAACATAAACTCTTCTTTATCAGATGTCTTCTACCTAATTCCCCAAGGGTCTATACTTTATGTCTTATAATTGGTTTATTTTTTTCTTTATTAGGTGTCTATCTCCTGCCTACCTCAGCATTGTGTCTCTTTTTATCCTGGAATGCACATAGTGAAAAGACTTTTTATCTCACTCTCTTCTGTTCACTCCTAAGTGCTTGTGCTTCCTTTTTGATGTGTCTTACTCCCTATGCTAGAGTATTGATATTTTTAAGAAAAAGTCAGAAAGGTAGCTCTCTCTGCCTGCGTATTTGAATTGGCCTAGTCCGGACATTTAGAAAACATTCAGAGTGACAATACACAAGATGATACAAAAGATACACACAGAGCTGAAAGGGCTCTGTGTCCAGCAGACTTACATTTCAGCACTGCCAACTGTAAGGTCTTACTATTGTCCACCTTGCCAAAGGGGCATTGTGTGCAGGAATGGTATTATTAGTGATGTGTAGTATAGCCTCCCAATAAAAGACATTAAATAAAAGAGTACATTTTTATTGGGTAATATTAAACCATTCACTTCCACATGCACTTGCTTTAACCAGCTTGAACAAATTAGTTATTCTCAGTAGATTACCCTCACTGTTAATTCTATAATAAAAGATTCTAGAGATGGCACATTACTATCACTGGCATTATAATTTTTATTTCAGAATCCTAGTAACAGAATATTCATTATCTAATTGTAATTAAAATGCATGATTCTCTTAAGAACGCTTATAACTATTTAAATGAATATGAACTTTATTAAAGGGATAAAAGTAGGATATTAAAATTATTCCAAGAGGGTAAGTTTTATTCTTGAAGAAGTGTAAAATTACAGTGATGAGAAATAAAGAAAGACTAAGGAAAGGCAACAGAAAAGTCATAAAAGTAACAAGCAGACAGATCCTTGATGTGCTATAGTAGAACAGAAAGTGTTAATCATACGGTCATGGATAAAATGAGCAACACAAAGAGTAAGCTCCTTGAGGACTGGGGTGAGAATTTGTTTGCTTTGCTTTCCCCAGTGGTAATGCCTTGGAACCCCACTGGATACCCAATAAATACTTGTTGCATTAAAAATCCAAATTAAGGGCTGGCGAGATGGCTCAGAGGGTAAGAGCACTGACTGCTCTTCCGAACGTCCTGAGTTCGGATCCCAGCAACCACATGGTGGCTCACAACCACCCGTAATGATATCTGACCCTCTCTTCTGGTGAGTCTGAAGACAGCTACAGTGAATTACACCGGAGCGAGCAGGGACTGAGCGAGCAGGGCTGGCAGTGGTCCTGAGTTCAATTCCCAGCAGCCACACACATGAGAGCTCACCGCCATCTATACAGCTACAGTGTACTCATACACATAAAATAAATAAAATAAATCTTTTTTTAAAAAATCCAAATTAATTCTGTCTCAAACTTATAAGTATTTCATGAATAATTTTCCAGTCAGCTTGTAGATGGGACACTGGGATAGCTTCACGGTTGGGCCCAGTTAAGATGTATAATATTCATTAGGTAGATTAACTTATATGCTCAAAAAAATTTTTTTGTTTGTTTATTTTGGTTTTTTTTTTTTGAGATGATAAAGTTGTTCAGGTGGCACCCAAGCTCCAACTTTTTACTATATATATAGTATATAGTACTATTACTAGGTGAGTATGTCACAATTTTTGTCCTTTCCAATTCTTTACTACACACATAGAGCAGCAACCCCTCATTACCTAGGAGGAACTATAAATCAAAGTCAGCCTGCTTTATATACATTGTAGAATTGTGTTCTAATCATGCCAATTATTGACACAAATACTCATTGAGAGAAGTGATGATAATGACTTTAGTTTATATTACATGGGGCCATGAGAAATTGCCATTGAGTGTGTCACTTAAATGAATAATTAATAATTTAATTTGTGTTAAGAATATTAGCTGAGCCAGGCAGTGGTGGCAACGCCTTTAATCCCAGCACTTGGGAGGCAGAGGCAGGCGGATTTCTGAGTTCGATGCCAGCCTGGTCTACAGAGTGAGTTCCAGGACAGCCAGGGCTACACGGAGAAACCCTGTCTCAAAAAAAACAAAATCAAAAACTAACAAACAAAAAAGAATATTAGTTGAATGCTGACCACATGATAGGCACAATATTAAGTAACTTGCAATCAGCTAACTTGTTTACATTTCACCAAACATGTTTTGACAGGTGAGATAAGTGAAGAGTTTCCCCCAAAATGGGATATATACAAAGAAAGCACAAAAATGGACAATATTAGCCAAGAATAATAGGAAATCTGAGCAACAACAAAGGATGTTACTGTTTTACCTCCCAGGTGGCTAGAAGCCCAGACACAGGGAAGACCATAATTTGGGGTTCTATTGAAAGAAGGGACCAGAAAAACTATGATGATAAGCTATCCATGATTTTTTCCTTCTGAGCTGTAAATATTATAGACAAATCGTACAATCTAATGGTGTAGCTTGGTCATTTTTATGTATTGGTCTAACTACAAAATCATCACTCAGATCAAGCTATAGACCATGATCCTTAGCTGATGCCAGAAAATTCCTCCGAAGGAAACTACAGTTCGGACTTCTGAGACAACAGATTATTTGTGCCTGGTTTTGATCATCATGTAAATACAATCACAAACACAAACCATTTTGTTTCACACTCTTCCTCAATGCTATAGGTTGGAGTTTATCTTTATGTTAGAATTACTTTAATGGTTGCCATAACAACACACCTGACAAATTAAAGTTAAAGCCTCATCTTTGGCTTATATTTTGAAATTATGGTCCAGGTCCATCATCATGGAAGGCATGGCTGCAGGAGCATGAGACAGGTCATCCTGTTGCATCTTTAATTGGGAAGCAGAGAGATGAGAGGTGGTGCTCATTGTCTCCTTAGTATTCAATCTAAGAACTCAGGTTACAGAACGGCACTGCCTATATCTAGGGCAGATAGTTCCATATGAACTACCCTTATCTAGATCTTCCCTCACAAATATGACCAGATGTTTGTTGCCATGGTGATTCTAAGTCCTATCAAGTTGACAACCAAGGTTCCACTATACTTCATCTTATTGCATACCTGTTCTCTATTACTAGGTGAGTATGTCACAATTTTTGTGATCTTTTGTTGATGAACATCTGAGATACTTAGCTTCTCCCATTCTTTAAAAGAAGAAAATTAATTTCATTAGTTGTATTAATAAAGCTTGATGGTTAGACCACCCTAGTTGCTTAAGATATATACAGTCTGTTTTAGCCACTTTTCTGTCAGTGTGACAAAATGTCTGATGGAAATGACATAAGGGAAAATAATTTATTTCGGCTCAATTTCAGAGGATTCAAAGTCAACATTGGTCCTAACATGTTGGCAGTAGCAAGAGACAGAGGAAAGATGTTCGCTTCATGTCCATCCAGGAAGCAGAAAAAGAAAATGGGCAAACAGGAGGAGGTCAAAGCAAGACATGACCTCAAGAACCATGATCCCAAGTGACTTTCTACAAAGTTCCACCTAATCTTTTTATCAAGCTGCAATAATGCCATCATATTACTAATCTATTACAGTTTTCATTCATTCATTCATTGAGTCAGAGCTTCTATGACCTAACTGTCCCTATAGACACCCATGCAGGCATACTCAGAGATACACTTTACTAAGTTCCTAGGCATTTCTCAATACAATCACATTGACAATCAAAATTAACCATCCCACTATTGTTTGTTGGTGGAAGTGAACATAAAGTGTTAGACACAGCTATCATAATTAATTAAGATGTTAAGGGCATGCCAATTTTCTCTTCCATTTTGCTCTTAATCTCATATATTAGTTTAAAGATCTGGGAATGGTTTTCCACAAAGCTATATTTAAGAAGCCGCAGAATGCCAAAAAATGCTTCATGGACAGCCTTGATACTGAACATTGTGTATCAATTCATTAAAACGTATAATATAAAAAGTTTCTTTTCCAGAATACTGAATTACATAAAGTTAAATATATGTGTATCAATTAAGAGTTTCTCACAGTCATTACAATATAGTTTTAGCCCTTCAAGACTGATATATTAAGAATACATAGCATCCACACATAGAATGCCAAACATCTTTTTTTTTTTACACAAGAGGGTGTGTTATTATTTTCCAAACTTGTCAGTTCCAGAAACCCCAAATTTCAAAACTTTCCATGATCTTTATGGAATAAATTATTCCATATAAATTTTGTCTATTAAAGCCTTAAGCCCTAATGTGACTGTATATGGAGATGGGGCTTTTAGTGAGGTAACTAAGGTTAAGTGAATTTATAAGAATGGTCCTATCAGTAGATAACATTATAAGAAGGTGTGTGACAGAGCCCCCTTCTCTCTTTTTGCATACAGAAGAAAGGTCATGTAAGGACACAGGGAAAATACAAGCCAAGAAGAGGCTTCATCAAAAGCTTACCTTAATGTCATCTTGAGATCAACTTTCTCCCCTTCATTATTGTGAGGAAAGAGAACAGTGTTAAAGGCACACAATCTATGTCTCTTACTTCAAGGTATCCAGAGCAGAATACTAACTACAACACTATTGAAGAAGATGTAGAATTGCTCATCAAAATAGTGTACATCTCAAAGAAATGAAATGACTAAATCCTTTACAGGCTTCTTTACATCATATATATATATATATATATATATATATATATATATATATGGGTTTTTTTGAGACAGATTATTTTCTGTATAGCTCTGGATGTCCTAGAAGTCACTCTGTAGACCAGGCTGGCCTCAGAAATCTACCTGGCTCTGCCTCCCAAGTGCTGGGATTAAAGTCATGCATCACCACCACCTGGCTCAGTAGATTCTTATTCCAATCATTTCCTCTGCTGACATAAGAGAAACCAAAATCCTTTCCCAAAATATGTTGATGTCTGTCACATTTCAGAAGAGCTGTGTGCTTAACTGTCAATGATTGACATTACGCTTTAGGATGTGCTTCTTGTTCATAGTATCCCAAACCAGAGGATGCTGGGCGTTTGCTCCCAGCCATACCAATCCTGTTCTAATGTGTCTGCCCTAGAAGTGATAGGTGCTATTCAAGGTTTGAAAATAATATTGGCAAGTTAATTGCAGGTGTATGGGGTAAAATGCAAATAGCCGTATCAACTCTGTATACAAAATGCTAGTCACTATGAGCTCTTCCACATTGCTTTTTGCATTCTCACAATGACTCCAAAACAAGAGTGTAGGGGTAATCTCTACTCTCTCAATTCCCATTGAATTATGAGCCACTGACCTTTTTCTCCATCTCATCACCAGAGTTCCGGGTCACACTCACCAATGCTTTCCACATTTCCACAACTGGTGTGTCCTGTGATGTTTTTGATACCAGATATTTTATAACATTTAACAGAAATGACAATTTTTTCCCTGGCAGATGCTTTTGTTTCTTCTCATTTCCATTAGCCACAATTCTTTTGGGTTCCTTCCAAATTTCAGATCATTTATTGTGGATCTCCTTGATTCATCTTTCTCCCTTCATGTTGGAGTCTGATAGCAAACTTAAGCCCCTTTCCTGACTGCCTCTGATTCTCAGTGCCAGTTCCTATTGTCAATTTAAAGGTTTATTTTTATTTGGGCCATCTCATCCTAAAGTATAATGTTTTTCATTATTGTAGCCAAGGGGGTATGCCTTTTGCAGGTGTCTTCATCCCTCAATATTTTCAAGATATTGATAACATAAAAACAAATATTGAACATCTTAAGAGCATCACATAGTTTAAAGCCCAATAAAAGATATTGGTCTCTACCTTCAAGCAAGTCTTTTGTGTCCAGTTCAGGAGCAAAATAGCCTGTTGGGATAAAGAGGGAATGGCAAAGTACATATTTTTTAGAAGTATGAAGTTTGTATAGAAAAGATAGGGACAATCAATATGAGTAATGTTGACATGGATTTGTGTTGTGTGAGAGGGACTTTAAGGGTGGCTGTAGGAAGAAAAGGAAATACTTCTCAGCTAAAAGTAGAATTCTTGTCTCATTGGAAAACAGGACCTGGTAAGATGGGGAAATCCATAAAATACAAACTCACAGCATATCATCCACTCTTCTAGGACCAAATGAATTAGAACTGATGCTCTTTTGAACAAACAAATTTAGCTAATCAAAAATTATGATGACAAGAACTGTTCATTATTTTCATAATTGGGGAAGTTTTTGTACATGTTACTAAAGAACCTTGGTCCTTGGCACTTGGGTGAAGAAACCCAACATTAAGGACTCCACTCCTAGAAGCCGTTTCCATAGAATGAAACAAAGACAAAATTGGATAAGTAAATTTTTAATGAAGTGGGTATATAATAATATTCTCCGAAGGTCACCCAGCCACACCCAAGAACCACTCAGCCAAGAAAAGGGATGTGAATTAAGCAAAAGGTAGTCAAGCTGGACATAGACACACTGGCAGAGAGAAAAGAACTGAATACCTCTCCTCTTTGTTCACTAAAACACTTAATGAAGTGAGCATGGCAACTCCAATCTTTCCAGGATAGCATGAACTTTAGACAGAAAAACTGTATTCCACCTTGTTACGTTACCAAAGGAAGAAGAAAAACACACACACACACATACACCCTATAACCGTGGACTTTAGCTGAAGGTCAACCACAAGTTTTGCTGTGCAACCCAAATCTCTGGAAGGATGTTTGAGGTAGGAGGTGGCTAACCACATTTATCCATTAGCTTTTGTTAGGTTCTGGCCGCAAAGGGGCAGTCAATTGTATTTATGGTAATCACTTTAACTTTTTAGCTTTGTGCCCAATGGAAACTCCTGATCCTGGTTCATCTTTAGCTTATAGTTACAAGCCCCAAACTGCTCCGTTGTTTCTCATTTGTTTACTTGTTGGTGGTTTGTTTTGCTTTGCTTTTTGAGACAGGCTCATATTCAGTAGTTCTAACTCATCTGGAACTCACTATGTAGACCAGACTGGTCTCAATCTTGCCTCTTCCTGCCTCAGGGGAAAAGCCAGATTTAAGGCATATTCTACCATGATCAACTCTGGTTCATTTTACCTATGTTGTGACAAGCAGTTCTGAGGAATGCTTGCTGAAGTGCAGGCAGTTGAAAGGTAGAAGTCACATCTTTGAGATCTACCTCTTCTCTCAATTCCCTATCCCTTTGCCTGCCCTGACAGAAATAAGAATAGACTAATTCATACCAGAATCAAACTAGATAAATTTGATGCCCTAAAAATGGCCTGGGTTTAGAAAAAAATTATAGCCAAAAGAGAAGAAATAAATTGGGTTTCTCCTGGGTGGGAAATAGGTTTTTCAGAGATACCTGCATCAGCTGTGTCAGTGTCATGTCCTTCTTCAAATGATGCCAAAGAAACCTGGTCATTCCCAGAGAAGTCTGAGAGGCCGATAAGAAAGACTGATTAGCACAGCCATTGCTGTAGCCCTCACTAAGTCCCTATCACCAGCTTGAGAAAACATCAGTTGGACCAAAAGAAGGAATCAGATTGCTTGGCCATGTCTTTTGGAGTTAGAGAAATAAAAAGCCCAATTGAACTACATCACTCTAGAATATTCTTGTCCAGTTTTAAAATGAAGATAGACAGTGGTGCTGACAATGGAAATGTTTTTCCTTTTCAGAGTTCTGTGGAAAGACAATGTAGGCTGTGCTTTGTGGTCCATATATAGAACATGTGATATGAAGCCAGTCAGGAACGTTTAAAGCATAAAACTAAAGGGTTGTGGGAAATACAAGAAATACAAGTCAGTAAAGAACTTTCCTTGCAAGCATGAAAATCTAAGTTTAGATACCCAGCACTGGAGAGGAGAGATAGGCATATTCCAGGGTTTGATGGCAAGCCAGACTTGGTTGAGTTCCAAGTCAGTAAGAGACACTGTCTCAGAAAATAAAAGTGGATACCATCTCAAAAACTATAGCTAAGGTTGTTCTCACCAAATTTCTAAATTCCTCCAAATTCATGTGAACATATGCACATGTAAACACACTTGCACCTGCACACATATATGCAATTATGTATACACACAAAAGAATCTTTCCAAAAGTCTACACCAGCCATACTCAAAGGTCAATGAGCCATGAGAAAGAATATGGCCAGACAAAAACAGGTCAGATGGCCAGGTGCCTGTGACATTCCAAATTTTGTGTCTTTTTGTTTATTAAAGACAAGGGACAAACACTGAGAAAACCAGGTTATTTACCATGTGTTTGAAAGATATTCAAAGCCAAGATAAGGATTCCTCTCCTGTCGACTAAGTTTTGAGATGCCAGGCACTGACCATGGCTTGCTAGATATTCTGAGACAGAAATTGACAGAAGGCTGGTCATCAAGTGTTTCCCCTTGCCATGAGTTGCAAAAACATAAGCAACTCTTGCATAGATTAAAATATAAATATGAATGGGCAGATTAAATTATAAGTAGTTCAAAGCAGTCTTCCACCTGTTGTGGGAAATATTAAAAAAGATCACCCCTCAATCTCTCCTGCCCCACCAGACCATGTTCCTGCTCTAGTACTGATACTGACCGGCCTCAACACTATGTCCTGGCTAACAAGATCATCTCTCTTACATGCAACGCCCCACACACTCTACAATCAGTCATCTTGCACCTAGTTACCTGGTAGAAACATGACTCTTAAGGCTTAATTATTCAATCAGGTTTACATATCAATAAGATCACAATTGACAAGGTGCCAATACAATAATTTCAGAGCCAATTGGTAAAGATAATGCCTTAACCCAATTATTTTTTATTAGATATTTTCTTTATTTACATGTCATACTTCCCAGTTTCCCCTCCAAAAACAAAAACAAAAAACAACAAGAACAAACACCTGTTCCCTTACCCTTCCCACTGCTCAACACTCCACCCTCTCCCTCTTACTGGCCCTGGCATTCCCCTACACTGGGCCACAGAGCCTCTCCTCCCATTGATGAATGACTTGGCCATCCTCTACTATACACATGCTGCCAGAGCAATCAGTCCTACCATGTGTACTCCTTGGTTGGTGGTTGAGTCCCTGGAAGCTCTGAGGGTACTAGTTAGTTCATATTGTATGTAAGTTTGAACACCTTTGCTATTTTAATCATATTTAAATTTTTTATTGAATATTACCTTGTAAAGAATTAAAATCTTAATTAAAGAAAGTTAAACTTACAGAAGTGAATGGTTCAAGATTATTCAAGGAATTCAGTGTAAGAAAGATTATCTTTCTCATCTCTCCACCATTAATAGTAAACTCATCCTGATGACTGTTTTAAAATTATGCCTTGTGAATGTCAATGTATGTTTGTGTACTTATCCAATCACAAAATACATGAAGCTAACTACCTTTAGTTACCTATTTGTGTTTATTTTATAAAGTTCTATAAAACAACATGTCTGCCCTCAGGGAGCTTGCATTCCAGAAAGGCAATTCAGAGAAAACTATTTTGCATAAAATCTCAAAATGATGATAAGGGCTTTTCTAAGAGATTCTAAATGAAACAGATAATTGTCTAGCATTTATAAAAGGTCTCATCTATTCCCACTGAAAAGAAGTAATTGAGTCTGTAATTACTTTCATTTCATAGGGGACGTAGTTATGGGTTCTAAAGATCTAGTTGTGACGGGTGTTTTCTTAATTGCTCTAATTGCTTTACAGGGAACATCATCATATAGCATTGAGGAAGTTTCAATAGTCAGTGGTAACCGAGGACATCACTGGAAGTATTCAGAAACTTTTACTTTGTTGTGTGTTAGAGGCTCAGCTGATGTCACCTTGTGGTGATCCATAGCTGCAGTAGCTCTCGTGTGATAGACAAGCAGAGGCCTTGCATCCCTAGTCATAAGGACCACTGAGGAGCTGGCAGTGCTGCTCCATCTTGGGATGGCAAGGCATCCTTGGGGAACATTCTGTCACCTCTGCCCAACCTGGTTATCTCAAAGAGGCCTGGGAACATTATTCCCTCTTCTCACATCATTCATAGGGATCCAGTGAGAAAAACAAAATCACAACAAATCTAATTAAAATATTTCATTGTATTTTATTATCAGTTCTAGACTTGAGCAACATCTCATCCTATATTCTATGAAATAGAATGAACGGGCCAATCATCTCAGGAGAAAAGTTTAGCTTCATAGGCAGGAAAGGGCCAAAGGATGCAGAAACCAACAAAAGCAGATGGATCCTTGCAAAGGTATTATTAAAATAGAGAAGGCTTGCTTAGGATGCTGGCTCAGAGGAATTTCCCCTCTTGTTGCTGAATGGAAATCTCCTTTCTAGATAACTGGCCTGTGCTATTCTATAGCATTGGCACAAGAGAGTCCATGTTGGGGCAGCCTGATCAGCTGTAGCAAACAATGGTCTCCCACACATTTCTTTGACAGCCTCACTGAGGTGTTGCTTCTGCCAAGAGGAAGGGAAAATGGTTTTCTCAGCATTGCATCCCTAAACTTAATAAATAAATAAATAAATAAATAAATAAATAATGAATAAACAGGATTTACAGGACAGACCTCTAGAATGGGACCTTTCATACCATCTGGTAGTAAAACAAGCTCTCAAGAGTGAAAACATCAGTGTTTGTTTTAAATAAAGTTGTTTTTTAATGTTTTCACTGAAATGCCTGTCTGCAGGCTTGTTTGTTGTCTCCACAGGCAGGGGACAAGCAGCTGAGTGTAACCAAACTCCTCAGGAAAGTTGTATTGAAATAGAACAGTTCTAGGATTGACCCAGAAACTTAAGTTTTACTTCTGTAGCTAACAGGTCTGGTAGATCATGCAAGAGTCTGAGTCAGAACTCATCTGAGTAGGATGGCAGAATTCCTCTACTGCACAAGCCCACTATCACATATAATTAGTGTATTATGCTAACATGATAAATAGTACTTAATGTCTCCCTGAATTAGATTGACCTCAATCTCTAAAGGTCATTGATTCCAACAAAATCACTTTTGCATACAAAACTTGATATAAAAAAATTCATGCAAGGTCCTAAGAATATCAGGTAAATCCTTTTGAGGGTCAGCTGCTCTCAGGGCAGGTGCTGAAAAATCTCATCAAAATCTGTGCCAATCAAACCACCTACTGCCATCTGTGAACTTGGTTCTGTAGGCAATGTGGGATCTAGTGTTCTTTTTCATTGTATATTTCATACGTATCTCTTTGCAACTTTAAATTCTGTGGACTACTATTCAGATATTTGGCCAGAATAGGTTGAGAAAATACCTTTTTCATGTTATCTAGGGTGATAATTTTTAGGTTTTTTTTCTGATTTAGCAAAGAATATCAGTTTTACAATTAGCTATACTCTAGGAAAGCATCAATAGATCAGTAAAAACTGATTCCTCTGGGCATAAAGCAGATCTAGTACTCCCTTGGTGTGGTTTATGATGGCATAAGAACAATTGTATGTAAAACTCTGAATATATTGAATTTGAGACATTGGTGTGTAACTTCAATATGTAAGATTCTTTGAGTATGATTTCATCTATAAGTGAGAATTACACAATAAGGGTATAGTCTGACCACACTATAGTGCATGATCCCACACCCAAAAATATCTAGGTAGTACTGATTGGATTTAGTAGGGTTATAAAAAAAAATGGACATAAAAATGGGAGGGGCATGAAGAGTTAGGGTAGATCTGGAAGGAGTTATTGAGAAGGGAGAGGAGTGAATAATATAAACAAATATATTGTATGAATACATGAAATTCTCAAATAATAAAAATTTATCTAATTAGATGTAAGTATGGGATCAAGCTAGATGGTATGGAACAGGGCAACTGCAGAGTAAACAGAATAACCTAGGCAGAAGTCCAAATGGGGCCAGCTCTACTCCTCCTTATCCATAGAGCCAGGTACTTTCGGAGCACCTGCTCTATGCTGGAGACTTCCAGGAACTATTTCAGTCCTTCAAGTAAGCACAGAGAGACCAGGAAACAAAAGATATCCCATATTTAGCTGATGCACAGCAGGGAAGAAGGTCTCCAAAGGAATTGTTTCAAACCAATTAAAGAGACAAAGATTTCTGTTTGGTATTGCATTCTGGTGACTTTGTTGAACTTTCCATTAACTCTGCATGTGATCGCCCGTGGCACACCTGGTTTAGTCTAATTTCCACCTAAAATAGCCAAAGGCTTATTAGTTATGAGTTCTGGAAATCAGAATGTCAGTTCTATTTCCCATCAGATGACCATGCCAGAGTTGCCTCTGAGCCAAGCTCTGAGCAATTACTGGGGAAGGAGAGCAAACTCTATTTGGGGTTTTACTCAGTATGTTTCTGAACAACTATTGAAAATGCCATCAGTGATCAGACAACATAAGCTATAATTCTAACACAACCTCCCAATGTTTTTCTGTTTCCCTGTGATTCAGGAGGAAGGATGCTGGCTTCTTATCCTACAAAGATCACCTGCCAGTGAGCCAGGTGGTGGTTGGAGATACTGACCGACAAGGCTCAGAAGCCAAGCTGAGCGTGGGTCCCCTGCGCTGCCAAGGAGACAGTAAGTTTGCCCAGCAGCTGTGGCTTGCACTTTCTTATCACATGGAGATAATGTTTCCAGGCTGCTCAGAAGATGCCAGGAAACATATGTGTTTTTTCAAAGAACATCACACAACACAAGCAGGACCAATAGAGGGCTACATGGATCTTTATTGCAGAAGAGGGTGTGTCCAATATAGAAGCCTCAATTCAGGCATAAGATGCTAATATCCATCTTCCTCATCTATTCATATGTAACAAGTTTGACTACCTAAGCTTATGGTAGCATAAATAGCAATGCTAAGAGCATAAAAGTGCCACTCAACAGCTGGGATTCCACTGTGTGCTGCTGTTAATGCCATTAGCATGACTATTTATATCATCATAAAACTGAGTTTATGGTGATATAAATAGTAGCATTATAGCTTAATGTATTATTGTAAACTTGGATTATGGCCATATAAAGTTTGACATTATAGCTATCAAACTCCATCATCATCAAAGCTTGATGGTCCCTTAAAAGGCAAAGATTGTTTCTGTGACAATGTCCTGCTTTCAGGCTTAGGCACTACAGAGAGGAACTGGGGGCTGCTAGCTTGGACAGTGGGAGGTAAGAGAGTGAGCATGATGGTCTTACCTAATTAAGGGCACCATTCAGGTTTTATGTTGTTTGATACCCTTTGGTGTGCTTTATGTGCAGTGGGAGAGGGAATAAGTGGAAGGTTGCTATGGGGATTCAGCAACGAGCATCCTGGGCACCATTTCCCTCTATTTTCTGCACATGTAACACTCCTGGGAGTTCTGTGCTTTTTGTGGTTGTGTACTAGGAAAAGGGAAACCTAGATTCCATTCTCTCAATAACTGGCTTGCTCAAAGACCCCAGGCAAGCCTCTCCATTATATCAGCTGTGGTAATGAGAATACCACCTGAATCCCGATGCCTCCTGGGGAGACTATAAAGGTTTTTAGTGTCTGAGTTTGGATACCTCCTAGCAAAGCATTATGTGAGATGGAATATTCTTTACAACTTCTATAAATCAGTGGACAATTAGGCCTACTCAGTGATAGATACTTACATCCACTCCAAGAGGTGTCCTAAGAAATGTAAGGATGCACATTTAGCAGTTTATTGCTTAGTTATTTGAGACAGCAGCTAAAAGGTGGGGTGCTCCTAATACGAAAGAGGGGTGACATTTGAACTGATATTTCTTATATTGGACTGTTTTCTTATATTGGAAAAGAACACTAACTACAGGATCGGTCAAAAGGATCTTTATGAAGCCATGGCTATAAACAATGGCAATTTATTTGTGTATCCAGACTTTGTAGAAGAGCTCAGTAAGATATTTGGTTTCAACTCATTAAAATCTTCTGACCACAAATGATCCAACCAAGAAAAGTCCCTCACAAGAGTGTCCTAATGCTTGAGTTCGAGTTGATTCCAGATGAAGTCAAATTGGCAACCAAGATTAGATATCACAGGAACCCATCCCTAAGGAAAACTGTTGCCTCATCCCTGGACAATGCACAGGTTTTATATAGTTAGGATGATATAGATTCATAAAAATTCCTTTACATCATTAATTCATGAAAATGCAATGAAAGAAATTATGTGAATACTTTTGTATTTGTGAGACATAGTCCTTTTCCCCAGAAAGCTGAGAATGGGTTGTATGTAGTTGGCCTCCTAAGGAGCAGTCAGCAATTAACAGTATACAGACTCAGTTTCCCTTTAACAACATTTCTAACATGGGCCAAATCACAATAAAAGATTCCATATGGACTGTATTTCCCAGGTTTTAGACTTGCCCAGTCTCCTTGGACATTTACAACTCCATGTGCAGCGCATAAGGCAAACATTCAAACACTGGCATTTCTATAGTACAAATGAACAAATTATTTCTTTTCAGATGGCATTTACATGACAAATTTCCAAGTCCCTTTGCAAATTCCCTGAAGTTGGAGCAGAGACTAGGAACACAAGACCACCATTGATTTTTGACTCCGTGCTTTTCCTTCTGTCAAAGGCCAGTTAAATTCAAGTGTCTTTAAAAAAAATACTCAGCTTGAGGAATTAGGCAGATGGCTCAGTGGTGAAGAGTCATCTTGAAGTGTCTTTCTTGAAAACTACTCAGGTTTGATTCCTAGCACCTACATGGAAGCTCACAATTCACCATATTTCCATCTCTAGGGGAACATATACTTTTTTTTTTCAGTTACATTTTTTTATTAGATATTTTCTTTATTTACACGTAA